>NC_045986.1:26135662-26398162 GCF_010909765.2 Amblyraja radiata | reverse complement strand
GGTAGGGCAAGTAAGACTTACGTTGATCTGATGGGAGGCACAGTGGGGGAGCTAGTAGAGCTGCTGCCTCACAATGTCAGTCCCAGGATTAACACTGACCTTGGATGCTGTCTATGTGGAGTTTGCGTGTTTGTATGGGTTTTCGTGTTCGTATGTGTCCGTATGGGTTTTCCCCGGATGACCCGGTTTCCTCCCACATGTCAAAAACGAGCGACTTTGTTGGTTAATAGTAAGATTAAACGAGAACTTACCAGTTTGAAGTTTGATCTGTATTTTATGAGGAGTTACGATGAGGGATTACGTGAAGAACCCGCTCAGCGCGCATGCGCGGCATACTTCCAAGCAGCGGTGTGGAATCACAGATAGACACAGTTATTTGAAGTAAACATAGTAAAGATAAGGAGACATCAATTTATTAGTTTGATCCATATAATGAGGGTGGGAGCGGAGGGCACGTAATCCCTCATCGTAACTCCTCATAAAATACAGATCAAACTTCAAACTGGTAAGTTCTCGTTTAATCTTACTATTTTACTTCGGAGTCACGTGAGTGACTACGTGAAGATTTCAAAGCTCTGTGATTTCAAACCGTGTAACAGTTTCATTTCACTCACTGCCGAAGTTCTTGAGGGAGGAAGTGTTATCGTAATCAACCAATGAGTCTATTTGTAGAAAAACACAATGGTATTTTTTAAACAATAACAACAAAGAATTAAGTTGCTCCCCTGGGCTTAAATTAAATATTTGCAGTTCGTAAATCTTTACTGCAAATAAACCAGGTTTTGCCAACGGCTTATTATAAAAATTTTGAACGGTCTTTTCCCCCCCCCCCACCATCCTGCTGTAGCCAGGATGTGGTCTATAGGCATGTCCATTCTTTAGCCGTCGACATGGATGCTGCCCTGGTGGAATAAAATTTGTACATGTTAGTGTTTATCCCAGCAGTTTCTAGCACCTGCTTGAGCCATCTCGCAATGGTTTGGTTCGTCACCCGACCATAAGGTTTTTGTGACTGACCCACAAGGCATTTCATCTCCCTCGAATATTTTGGTTGTGTCTATGTAGGATAGTAGGTGGGTCATGGCACATAATCGTGGTTCTGGTGGGTAAGCCACGACTGGATTAGGTGTTCCTGGTCTGCTCTGTTTGATCAGTCGCTGGATAACGACAGATCTGGTCTGGAGCTGTGATCATGTTGTCCAGTCGCAATAGGTGTAGTGACTGGACCCTCTGAGCGGATACAAGTGCCATCAACATGAGCGTCTTTAGTGTAGCTTGCTCGAAGCCGAGGGATCTGGCTGGTGGCCATTCCCTGAGATATGTCAGGACCACACTGATATCCCAAATATGGGTATACCTGGGCTTAGGGCTTGATATTGTAAACGCCCTTCATCAGTTTTACCACCAGTGGATGGGATCCCATCGCCTGTTGTCCTGGCGCTGGTTTGAGATAAGCAGAAAGAGCACTCTGCGCTGTGTTGATGGCACTGTAGCTGATCCCTACATCGTGGTGTAGATAGGCCAGGAACTCCAGTATGTTGGTGGCTGTGGCTGTTGCGTATGTTGTCCCTGTTTCCTGGCAGTACTTCTCCCTTTTTTGATGCTGGTTAAGTACTGCCTCTTGGTGGATGTTCGAAGGGATGCCGAACAATCCCAGTTCCAGGTAAGGTCTGTTCAAACTTGCAACCCAGGCGTTTAATTTTCTCATGGCATGGGTGTTTAGCTTACCTGGTAGGTAAGTAGCTGATAGCCAAATATGTCTTTCGACACACCATTGCCAAATCATGTTGACCAATTTGTCGCATGATAATGATTTTATGCCACCCATATGGTTAATATAAGCCATCACCGTGGTATTTATCAATTTGTAACCGAACATGCAAGTGCTGCATATTAGATACATATGCTTTTAAACCATAAAAGGCGCCCAACATCTCTAGATAGTTAATGCCCAGTGTAAGTAGTAATGATGACTCTAGGTTAGTCCATCTACCACCTGTGCTGGATATGGAGTTAGTCGCTCCCCAGCCTTGAGCACTGGCATCTGTTTGAATAACTAAAGTAGGGTTAGTGATAAAGATAGGGCTGAAACTATGCCAAACGTTTTCTGCCCACCACTGTAGCTCTGATATTGCTTCAGTGGGTAATTTCATGACACGATCATAGTGACCTGTATGTCGTTTTATTGCCTGTACCTTTGCTCTCTGTAAATTTTTGATAGTGCAAAGGTCCGAATTGTGTAGCCGGAAATGCTGCTACCATTTCCCCAATTACTCTTGCTACTTGTCGAATAGTTGGTCGCTCGTTGACCATTAAATTGTTGCATGATTGTGCTAATTCAACCATTTTTGCCATATGGACTGAGTTAATTGTGAAGCCCAGGTAGTCCATGATAGTGGATGGCTTCAACTTAGATTTATCTGGATGTAGGACGAACCCCAGAGTTTCGAGGAGCTGTTTTGTAGCTGATACTGCTGCCACAGCCAATTCCATCGTTTTCCCTACTATCAGAATATCATCCAGATATGCCATGACAATATGTTTTTGTTTTCTTAGTATTGCCATGGCTGGGTTCAATATTTTGGTGAATAATCTTGGGACTGAAGTTAGCCCATAGGGCAATGCTTTGTACCATCCAGATAAATTTTAGGTATCTGCGATGATCCTTGTATATGGGTACTAGATAGTAAGCATCTTTAAGATCAATGCTTGCCATGAAGTGTCCTTTGGAATTCAGTTGTTTGGCAGTAACAAATGTCTCCATTTTGAAATGTATATACTTAACAAATTTGTTTAGTGATGTTAAGTCAATGATGATGCGACAGCCACCATCTTTTTTGGTTTTAGTGAATATATTCGATACAAATTCCAAAGGTTCATGTTTGGTCTTTTCGATGACCCCCTTTGTGATAAGTCTCACCAGTTCAGCTTGTCCCTCACGTTTCTCTTTGACGGAGGGAGAAATACCCTTTGGGGCCAATGTTGAACTGGCGGCGTTTTTTCTGACATGAATTGTATTTTATATCCACTAATGCTGTTGAGTATATACTTGTCACTCGTGACCATACCCCATGCTTCTTTAAACAAGTGTAATCTCCCCCCTGTTAATAAAGCACCCTTATTCTCTATATGCTGGTAGGAACCAGACCCACCTACCTCCATGGTTATTGGCGATTCTGTTTCTTCATTTTCCTGAAGGTTCTGTTCTGACGTGCTGGCGATGTTGGGGGGAGGCGCATTTTCCAGGGGGACCGCTGCGGGCCCTGATCTAAAAAGATCTTTGGGGATAATGTGCGGACCCCAAGCGTTCACCAGTCCCATATTGCGGACGTCGACTGGTGGATGCCGTGGGGTGCTGCCGCTTGGGTATCGGAGGTCTTGGTTTGCTCGTCCCGGGGCCTGCCCTCATTAGGCCGAAGGTTTTTGATGCTTCCTCCATCTCCTTCAGTTTTTTATTGAGATCTTTCCAAAATAGCAGCGCGTCCGTCTCCGCAGCTGGGGCTTTACACAAGCCCGCAAATTTGGGATTGAGGGCAGGTCTTATGTTTCCCTCCGGAGATTGTTGATCTCAAATTGTGTGGTACACATTAATGCCAGCACATCCTGCTGGCAGGTATCCTCTCCGTGGTCTCCACGGAACGAGCAAAGGCTGTGATGGCCGACGTCAGGAGCCTTAGGATCCGCTGTAGCTTGAGTTCTTGGGTCCGGATGTGTGACCCCACATGCCCCCAGATTTGGCTGTTGACACTTTTTACTTTGAGGGCCTCACAGTTTTCTGGTGCTGTGTGTTGTTTCAGCACCTCAGCGAGCACCTTTTCCAATAATGGTTTATTGGATAGATGGTTGATGCTGGCCGCCATTCTTGGTTCCAGTGGTGCTCCAGCCCGTGAGGTTGCTACAAAGCGGTCCACCACACCCAACAGCTCTTCCTGTTCCTGCACCCCTGGCATACTCCCGAATTCGTCCGCCTGCCCCTGTTCCAGACCAGCCCAGCCCTGGTCACCAATGCTAGCCTCCAGTAATGAGGGAGCAGAGGGCAGTGTACAGAACACTGTGGAGGGGGTGCCTGACCTCCCTCCGCGAGAGCGCTCTTTCTGCGCATCTCGCTGGAGCTGCTCCAATAGCTGTTGGATGCAGCTCAGGTGGCTGTCTCTCCTCCATTTAGGTGGAGACATGTCCCCGTCCAACGAATCGGACGCCACCGGCCGGATGCCTGTTCGGATGGCTAGACATCCAGCCCGCAGTTCAGGCACTAGCGGGACTGGGCTCGGCGCGGTGATGGGGATAGCGGAGCGCCCGGTAATTGTTCCTACCGCCTTCTTCTAGAGCTTTTGTGCTTTGTAGAAGCGAGAGCGCCCCTCAAGCAGCGCGTCTCGCAGGCACCTGCTCTGTGAGCCGCTCCAGCGGCTCAGGCGGCTCTCTCTCCCCCCGTGCGGGTGGAGAGACGTCCCGTCCGAAATCGGGAACACCTGCCGGATGCCTCTTCGGGTGGCTATGCATCCAGCCCGCTGCTCAGGTGCTAGCGGGCTGGGCTCGGCACGGTGTCGGGGAATTACGGAACACCGGGTAAACGCTCCTACCGCCTGTTGCTGCCCCCCTCCCCGACGGAAAACGTTCCTCTTCGAACGGGGGACAGTTTTGTTCCAGAGGCTTTTTCTCTGCCTGTAAAACACAAGCAGAAAAAAGGCTCCCCTGTAAAAGAAACCCGACCTCAGGGTATTCACCTGTCGGTCCGTTTCATTCTGTAGCGGGAGCGCCTAACTCCCGCTGCTGCCGCTGTTGCACTGCTGGCGTAATGCCGCGCCTGCACACTGAGCGGGTTCTTCACGTAGTCACTCACGTGACTCCGAAGTAAAATTAGCCTCTGTAAATTGTCCCGTGTGCGTAAGGAGTAGATGAACAAGTGGGATTTCAGAATTAGTGTGAATGGATGATTGATGGACGGTGTGGGCTTGGTGGGACGAGGGGCCTGCTAAACTACACCTTTCAAAACCAAGGAATGTCCCAAAGATTTTAAACCATTCTTTAAATTGTAGCCACTATTTTTCTGCAAGAAATGCAGCTGTCACATTGTGCACACCAAGCTCCCAATAACAGAAATCTAATAAGTGATGTTCGTTGAAGGGTAAATGTTGGCAAGAACAACAAAATAACTAATTCCTGGTACATGCCGTCGACCCGAAACATGGACCATCCTTTTGCCTCCACAGATGCTGCTTGACCTGCTGCATTCCGCCAGCAGTTTTTTTTTTTTTTTTGCGCCAGATTGCAGCATCTGCAGTCTCTTGTACCTCCAGGGAACTCACTCGGTTATTTTCAAGAGTGTCGTTGGAATTTTTGGATTTACCTGAAAGCGGAGATGGAGGGAGCTCTTTCTCAGCTGATCTGAAAGAGGGCACCTTTGACCAATGCGTCACTGAAATTTATGCTCACATTTTTAACGTGGTATTTGAACATTCAAAAGGTGAGAGTGCCTCCAAATGTGGCACAGCTAACACTCAAGGTGGCACCGCATTGCCCAGGGTGAACACAAGAAGGATGAATCAGGGGGGCTTTTCTCAGCACTGTGCTGTGAAGGGGAAAGATGAAATGATGTGGAGATGGATACTATATTATGAATGGAGAATGGCATGATGCTGGGCCTGAAAGAAGTGTGACGAAGAGAAGAGGTTGCAGACAAAGAGCTATGCATCTCAGAAACAGGACCTATGGCCCAACTCATTCCATGCCGACCAAGATACCCAATCCAAGATAGTCCCATTTGCCTTCCCCAACCCCAATGCCTCCAAACCTTACCTATCCAGGTACCTGTCTAAATGTCTTTTAAACATTGTTATTGTACCTGTCCCAACTACTTCATCTGGCAGTTTGTCCATATACCCTGTGTGAAAAAGTCTACCCTCTCACCTTAAACCTATGTCCTCTAATCCTTGATTCCCCAACCCTGGGAAAAAAACAAAAAACAAACTCTGTGCATGTACCCTCTTTGTTCCCCTCATGGTGTTAGATCAAACCAGGTGTGAAACAAAGTTAACATTTCAGGTCAATGATCTTTCATGAGAACAAATGGTAACACTTTCTCTTGTCACAGATGCTGTTTGACCTGCTGTGCATTTTCAACATTTTTGTTATTTTTATTTGAAGTAACAGATTGGTGTATGCTCATGGAAAACTTTTTTTTGAAAATACTTTACCAAAATTTCTACTATAAGTATTTTTCCAGCCTCTCTTGATATGCAAAGTTGACCACACAAATGCACACGGTACTTTTTGTGGTCTTATTCACTTTGTTGCCACTCTCACTATTGATACCTCTGTCACCCACTCCTTTTTAGGTAATTTCGGTACGATTGAGGATGACTTACTTCCACGGGCTTTGTGGGTTATGTGAGAGCTGAGGGGGTGAAAACCACAGACACTTCTAAAGATGGGGCAGGTTGGTTGTGTGTGCAAGGTGGTTTAATCTTCCACTGCTCCTGATGTATAAGTCAATGCCATCTCAAAGCCTCCTTTGCTTTGAGCAGTTATAGAATCAAAGAGCATGGAAACTAGTCTTTCGGCCCAACTTTCCTATGCCAAATAAGTTGTTACAAATAAGTAGCACCTGCCCACGTTTGGTCCGTATCCATCTAAACTTTTCCTATCCATGTATCTGTCCGAATGTCTTTTGAATATTGCTACAGTCCCTGCCTCAACTACCTCCTCTGGCAGCTCGTTCCATGCACCCACCACCAGTCATCGGCCAGAGATCCCTAGGAGTCATTGGGAATGTTTGCATTCATTCGTAAAGGATTTGAGCACAGTCTTGAATCTTTTCCTTCTCCATCTGGTAATTTCTTCCCATGATAGAACTCAGAATAGAATGTCTCTTTCAGGAGTCTGATGTCAGGCATGCAAACAATGCAGCTTCCCCAATGTAGCTATTTGGGTGTAACTGGAGCCACATCATTCCAGATGTTGGCCCAGAAGAGGGCATTGACACTGGGTTGTTTGACTCCCATTAATCCGGAAGATTTTCCAGAGGCAGCATTAGTGATCTTTTTTCCAGTGCCTTGAATTGCAGATCTCAGAAGCACACAGGAACACAGCATAGGTGGCAAATTTAGTGTCAAATTTGGCATCTTGCTCTTCAAATGCTTTTTCCCCTCAATTGATTGAAGGCCCATTGAAAGTGGTGGTGAATTATATTATCAATGGTCACCTCTGTTGAGAGGGTGTCCTGAGATATGAGATGTGACCAGAGGCAGTGTAGTGTCATACAGCACATAAACAGGCCCTTTGGCCTAAGCCAACCGTGTTGGCACCTGGGCTAGTCCCATTTGCCTATATTTGGCCCACATCATATCCATACACCTCTCCAAATATCTATTACAAGTTGTAATTCTACCTGTTTCTATAGCCTGGCAGCTTTTTTCAGAAATGGATTTCCTTCTGAGTGAAAATGGTGACCTTGAGATCCCTCTTAACCTCTCACCTCACGTTCGTGCTCTTTAGTTTTAGAATTCTCCAACCTGGGGAAAAGACTGCGGACGTTCACTTTATCCATGTCCCTCATCATTTTGGATACTCAAATAAGGTCACCCCACAATCTCATATGTTCCAACAATATAGTCCCAGCCTCTCCCTATGCTCCAGCCTGCAAGTCCCGATAACATTCTGGTGAATCTCTTCTGCGGAGGAGAGTCGTCTTGTGGTCACTGGGTGCGAGGGCTTTCTTCAAATACAACATCAAAGGTCCCTGCATCCTGAAATGCTTTGAGAGATTGGTTATGCCGTGAATCAACTCCTGCCTCGAAAATAGGCTGGATTTGTTTTAATTTACCTATCGCCACAACAGGTCAACAGCAGATGCTATCTCACTGGCTCTGCACTCTGCTCCGCACCATCTGGATATAATTCAGGCTGCTGTTCATCGACTACAGCTCAGCTTCAACGCTTCCTTGGCAGAACTCAATCAGCGCGGATAGATAACAACATCTACCCCTCACTGACCTCCACTGCAGATACACGTCCAGGCTGTGTGTCGAGTTCCCTGCTCTATTCCCCTTGCACCCATGACTGTGTGGCTTAACACTGCTCCAATGCCATCTAGAAATTTGCGGGTGACACCGATGTTGTTGGCTGAATCATGGGTAGTGATAAATTAGCATACAGGAGAGACAGAGAACACCTACCTGGTGGAGTGGTGCTGCAACAACCACCCTTTGGTTAATGTCAGCCAAACCAAGGAACAAATCATTGACTTCAGAAATGGAAAATCGGACGACCAATTTTCATTGTTTTCATCTCAGCAACAAAGAGAGGAGAGGGGCTGTCCCACTGTACAAGCTAATTCAAGAGCTCTCCCTAGTTTAAAAAAAAACCAAACTCGTGGTAAGCACGTAGAATGTACGGAGCGGGTACGTCGGAGTTCGGGGACGTCTCTTAGCGGCTCGTAACACTAACGGCAGGTACTGGGGAAACGCGGTAAGCTCGGGAAGACTCGTGAAGATTTTTCAACGTTGAAAAATGTCCACGAGAGCCCCGAGTACCTACGAGCAGCCATTACTGTAATTCTCCGAGTTCGAATCAGGGGAAACTCGGGAGAACTCTTGAATTAGCTCGTACAGTGGGACAGCCCCATTAGCAGTTTCAAATTCCTGGTCGTTAACATCTCATGGGCTTGGCACATTGATGGAATCACGAAGAAGACACACCAGCATCTCTACTTTCTTAGAAGTTTCAAGAGATTCATCAGGTCACCAAATATGCCAACAAACATCTATGGATGGATTGTAAAAAGAAACCTGAATGGTTGCAGCATGGCCTGGTATGGCATTTCCAATGCACAGGAACACAAGAGGCTGCAGAGAGTGGTGGGCTCTGCCAGGTCATGGACACAGCCCTCCCTGCAATAAAAAGCAACTACATGAGGCACCAGCTCAACAAGGCAGCATGCATCATCAAGGATCCCCGACATTCAGGCCAAGCCCCTTCTTGCTGCTACCATCAAGTAGAAGGCACAGAAACCTGAAATCGCACTCCACTACATTCAGGAAGGCTACTTTTTACAACTATCAGGTTCTTGAACCGATCAGCGCAACCTTAATCCAACTTTAGCAATGAAACACAATGGACCACCTCTTCCACTACCATGGACTTGTTTTCTAATTGTGTAATGTCTTGGTTTTTTTTGCAAAGACTTTTTCTTAATACAGTCTTGTAGAATTTATGTATAATGTGTGTTTCTGTGTGTTTTCCGAGTCTGTGCGCCTGTAATGCTACTGCAAGCATGTTTTCCACTGTAACTGTACTCGCCATACTTGTGCTTATGACAATACATTTAACTTAACTAAAATACTTTAAATTAGATTGCTCCTCAACTTGCAAAAGTGTATATAAGATCTTTTTTTTAACAAATGAGTCTTAAGTTTTTAATTTCTGAAATCCCATCAACTGGTCTGCTCCTATCTCTACCGTGACCAATCTATCATCTAAGATTTGATGTCCAGAACTGAATATTCTTTATTATTGACAATAAAACACAGTTGCAGAATCTAGAAATATGAATTAAAAACAGAAAATGCTAGAAGTGCTCGGCAGTTCAAGCAATAAGCATGGAAAAAAGGTCATCAGCCTGATATGTTAACTTTGGTTTTGTCTGACCAGCTGAGTCCTTCTTACACTTACTACTTTTGTTGCTTTACTCGCATGGTTTCTGACCAGAGCTCTGTGGAAACTGAAATTAAAATGAGAACAGCTCCATTGAACTGGCAAAGGAATTTGTCATGACTGGGGCCTCTCTATTGGTCTGCAACATCAGATGTTCGGATTTTAGTGATACTGTAAACACAGGCCTTACACATCTCACCATTTGTCACCAAAGATGACAGTTTCTGGGAATGGAGGAGTCAGTGAGGCGGAAAACTTTTGAAAGTGATATATTTGAGTGAGCTGACATTCCTGTCTTCCCTGCAACAGTTCACAGGCACCAGAGATGTGGATGGCAGACTGAAATACATGTTTGTGTGACCACTGCAGGTCTGTGCAATTCTTGCCTGCCATACGGGGTGGGTGTTAATTTCAAAATTCCATGTGACTGACTCATTTAATTCCCACTTCCTGATATTCTTCCTATTCTTTGTCAGGTTTTTGGAATTTGCAACAAAGAGTGTAATCTGGGTCAGAAAATGAGATCACTGTAGATCAGGGGTCGGCAACCTACGGCCCCCGGGCCGAATGCGGCCCGCAACACGAAATTATGCCGCCCGCAGGCGCATTTTTCCCCCCGTAATTAACTGGCATCCATATGTACACCATCCTCTGTGTGAAAAAGTTGCCCCTCAGGTCCCTTTAAGGTATGTCCTCTCTCACCTCACATCCATGCCCTTTAGTTTTAGATTCCCCTATCCTAGGAAAAATACTATCTCTAGAAGGTCACCCCTCAGCCCCTTGAGCTTCAGCACAAAAATAAAAGTCCAGCATATTCAGCCGCTCGTTATAACTTAAGTCATCCAGTCCCGGTTACATCCTGGTGAATCTTTCCAGCTTAATGACATCCTTCTTATAGCCGAGCAACTAGAACAGTGTACAGTACATCATGTGCAGTCTCACAGACAACTTGTACAGTTGCAACATGATGTCCAAACTCTTACACTCAGTGCCCTAACTGATGAAAGCAAGTGTGTCGAACACCTTCTTCACCATCCTGTCTAGCGGAGTCACCACTTTCAGAGAACTATGTATCCCTAGGACTCTTCGATCTACAGCACACTCCAGGGCCCTGTCATTAACCCTGTTAATCTGCCCTGGTTTAATTTACCAAAATGCAACAACTTGCACGTTTGCAAGTTATGCTCCATCTTCTATTCCTTCGCCCACTTCCCCAGTTCATATAGATCCTAACCTCAGTGGTATTCCTCATTTCGCACCAATACAAGGACTTGCAACCTCTGGAGGCATACTGTGACTGGGGATGGTCATTCCACGTGTCTCAGTAAAACACCCAGGCACCCAGAGGATGATCGCACGCTACCATGGTATCTCAGCTTCATTGAGGAATATGGATCTAGCAACCCTGCCAGGTTTCCTGCAAACACTGTGATGTTGTACCACGTGAAGAGAACCTTGATTCTCATCGTGATGAAACGGGACAGCAGAGGGGGCCAGCCCAAGGCCCCAGAGGGACATGAGCCTATCAACATGAGCCTATTTTTAATTGCCTGGGAACATTAGTGCTTGCAGGTTCTCCTCCAACTTACATACCATCCTACTTGGAAACACATTTTAAAAAAAATACACAAAG
Source organism: Amblyraja radiata (assembly GCF_010909765.2). Taxonomy (NCBI): domain Eukaryota; kingdom Metazoa; phylum Chordata; class Chondrichthyes; order Rajiformes; family Rajidae; genus Amblyraja; species Amblyraja radiata. Next base: position 26,386,878 of record NC_045986.1, on the reverse strand, counting down.
TGTTGGCTCAACTCAGCGGGTCAGGCAGAACATGAGTAGGTGACATTTTGGGTCAGGACACTTCTTCAAATGGATTGGAATGGGGGAGAAAGAGAGAGAGAAGGGGGGAGAGAAGGCAGCTGGAAGAGAGGTAGGGGCAGGACAAAGCCCAGCATCTACAATTCCTTGTGTCTACATTTAGAAACACAGTACTAAATCTAAATCTCACAGCTTTCTACCAAACAGCACTGTGGCAGTACCAGAGTAACCTCACCAGAAAGATTGGAGGAATTTAAGGAAGTGACTCACTTTACCTCTCATAGAAACATAGAAAATAGGTGTAGGAGGAGGCCATTCAGCCCTTCGAGCCAGCACCGCCATTCATTGCGATCATGGCTGATCGTCCCCAATCAATAACCCGTGCCTGCCTTCTCCCCATATCCCTTGACTCCACTAGCCCCTAGAGCTCTATCTAACTCTCTCTTAAATCCATCCAGTGATTTGGCCTCCACTGCCCTCTGTGGCAGGGAATTCCAGAAATTCACAACTCTCTGGGTGAAAAGGTTTTTTCTCACCTCAGTCTTAAATGACCTCCCCTTTATTCTAAGACTGTGGCCCCTGGTCCTCTCAATAGCAAGTAGGGATAGGATGGGCACTAAACGGTCTTTGCCAGCAATGTGCATAATGCATTGATGGAAAGGTCACTGCACGACAAATATAAGCTGGTTTTAACATTCTACAAATAAGTTCATTCGCTAACCATTGTTCCAAATTCCAGTTCTTCAACATAAGATGCAAGTGGCTGAGGAAGGAAGCAAAAATAAACTTGAAATGGATTGGAATTGTCAGAAGGTAAACAGTTACTCACTGCGTGCAGTGTGAGTAGACCAGTCTGCTGCTTCTACTCTCTGAAGGCTCATTGGGCGACAGCAGCACACACCAGTATTTTTAGAGCGGGCTCAGCAACGAGTGCCAAAGTGAGGCTGATCACTCCCTTTTTCTCTGGCATGTGTTCTCATTGTCTGGGACGAATATTACTTCCCAGGAAAGATTCAGCTCCAACCCAGCTGTGAAGGAGCAGGTCAGACAGGTCAAGGGAGCAGAGGTGAGAGGGAGGAAGGGGGAGGGGAGGAGGGGATGGATGCAGAAATTCTCCCCAATTCTCCCAGAAAGGAAAAGACGACTTCCTGGGACGAAACTTAAAATTCCAAAGTAGCTATCCACATCAAAGTGATCACACTGTACACTAATGCTATTAATGTTTTTTCCTCAAATCATCAAAATACATCTCTTCAATGCCAGCAAAAATATCACACACTGCTCATTGTTCATTATGTGAAACACATTGTGCAAACACCTCCCCCCCCCCCCCCCCCCCCCACTATTGGAGTAAATATCACACAACAGTCTTCACTATCACTGTAACTATCTTAGACTAATTTCCCATTTCCCTTTAACCATAAATCTGGCACAGTGCAAATATCACACCCTGTTCATCATCGCACAGTTAATGCACAAACGTAAATATTGAATATATGTGCATGAGGATGTTGTAGGTTTGTAAGATAAAGTCGATTCTCTGCTCAAACAGTCTGCCTGCAAACTGTCTGAGTTGGATGTTTATAAAGGAATGGATGGGTGAGGAGGGCTCTCTGAAAGCTTAAACAGGGGACAGATGTTTCCTGCAGGAAGAATAGAAACTAAATAGAATGGAACAAGCTGCAAGGGGCCATTGTTCAGGTTTGTTGCTGCTGGGAACTCATGCCTAAAAATATTCACTTGAGCTGTTTCTTGTTGCTTCCCTGCAGTTGAATAAGGAAGTAAGAAACTCAATGCTCGTCGGCTTTGCAGCCCCGATCCTGACCCAGTGCAACCGCTCTTCAATACAAGAGGAGCCCGGGGAGAGAGTACAGGAAAGTGGAAATGGAGACAGAAATAGTCACGGGCTGGAAGAGGGGAAGGTTGAGGAATGGGCACCGCAGTGTGGGGTAGCAGCAGGTAGAATGAGGGCAGAACAGAAACGGGGTTGGAGAGGGTGAAGTGTTGCACATGTAGGGTTAGAGGGAAAGAATTCGGGAGTTTAAAGAGCAAATGGGATGGACAGTGCAGGGCTCGAGGGCATCCTGGGTAAGGCTGACAATGTTGCAAGTTGATGGTTGGTGTTTGCAATCTGCATGATTACCAGTTTTAATGAATGCAATACTGTGTTAGATTCAGGTTCAGATTCAACTTTAATTGTCATTGTCAGTGTACAGTACAGAGACAACGTACACTGACAATGACAATTAAAGTTGATTGTGACTCTGGAAGGAACGTCCCTTGCTAACGGGAAAAAAAGAGATGACAGGAGTTTGATTGAGGGGGGGGGGATGACAGGAGTTTGATTGAGGCCCACGATGGCGTTGGGCTGCAGAGGCAGGGTAGAGGAGGCAGGGGACATCAAGTGAGGGGAGTTGGGTTGGAGTTGCGAGAACAGGGTGGTGAAGTTGATGAATGGGACCAACGGGGGAAGAACGATGAGCTTGTTAATGCCATGATTCATGTTAATGTGATCATTCAACTTTCGACTGGTTTTCCATCATAAGACACAGCAATACCGACAAACGTGGCCGTCATTTGTACACTCCATGATCCCACAAAGTGCCACGAAATGAAAGTCAGCTGAGCTCTAGACTGAGAAATTAATGTTGATTTAGGGCACTAGGAGAATCCCATACGTCCAAACACGCCCGTGGGATTTTTAAATATCCACCCCCAGCCCATATTTCAACAGAGAGAAACAGCTTAGGTGAGATCTCATTCCTCACCTGCCACTGAACTGATCTACAGGCTCAGAGAGAGAGAGAGTACGCCAAACTGAGCCAACTGACAGGCCAAGGCACATTCACCGTTCACCATCGTTCGTCAGCGTTGCTGGAAGTACATTAACAAACATTCATGAACTTACCTCTTTGTCCAGGGATTTGCTTGGGTCGGGGAGGGTCTCAGACATCTGGCGAGCTGGGTTCGGCCTAGTCTCTTGTAACGCTTGCTTCATCAACAAGTCAAATATGTTCGGCGTTAAATTTAGAAAACTCAGGAAAGATACATAACGACAAAAAGTTCGGCAGCCCAGTTGCCTGGAGGCTGCGATCCTGCGAGGATCCGATGAGCAAAATAAAGATGTTTCTGATGTAAATGTTGCTTTAATTTTCAATCTTCCAGAGGACGAAGCCCCAGTCTGTATCAGTAAGATTTTCGGCAGGAAAGCGATGGTTGTTGCTGGAGCTCTGTGCGTGAGCAGGAACCCCACTCTACTTTCTCCCTGTACTCCCTTGGGCAACGACTCAATAAACACAGCAACAGGAGATGATTAGCAGTGTGTGATTCTCAGGGAGGGGCTGTCTGATACAGCACACACTGTCTGAGGATCCTGTGCACACAAATAAACTGCACATACAGCGGCTGGGAGCAGTGCCCAGGTGTGTTAACCCTTAATAGTCTGGACTCAAAGCAGTATGGAAAATACAGTCTTGTCTCTTACATCCCAGATGTAAAAGTTCAGTATCATTGAAACGATTTGTTGCTGCAACACCTCAAATTACCAAGACCTCAGTCAGAGCTCAGTGACAGACATTGAAGGCTGTAGGTGAGACAGACACCAGAGAGACAGACACCAGAGAGACGGAGACAGCGAGACGGGGACAGGGACGCACAGAGAGACAGGGACGCACAGAGAGACAGAGACAGAGACAGAGACAGAGACAGAGACAGAGACAGAGACAGAGACAGAGACAGAGACAGAGACAGAGAGAGACAGAGAGAGACAGAGAGAGACAGAGAGAGACAGAGAGAGACAGAGAGAGAGACAGAGAGAGACAGAGACAGAGACAGAGAGACACAGAGACAGATACAGAGACAGATACAGAGGCAGAGAGAGAGACAGAGAGAGAGACAGAGAGAGAGACAGAGAGAGAGACAGAGACAGAGACAGAGACAGAGACAGAGACAGAGACAGAGACAGAGACAGAGACAGAGACAGAGACAGAGACAGAGACAGAGAGAGAGACAGAGAGAGAGACAGAGAGAGAGACAGAGACAGAGACAGAGACAGAGACAGAGACAGAGACAGAGACAGAGAGAGAGACAGAGACAGAGACAGAGAGAGAGAGAGAGAGAGAGAGAGAGAGACAGACAGAGACAGAGAGAGAGAGAGAGAGAGAGAGAGAGAGAGAGACAGAGACAGAGACAGAGAGAGACAGAGACAGAGACAGAGAGACAGAGAGAGAGACAGAGAGAGAGAGAGAGAGACAGAGAGAGACAGACAGAGAGAGACATAGAGAGGCAGAGAGAGACAGACACAGACAGAGAGAGACAGAGAGAGTCTATTTTTAGCATAATGCTATCCATCCTGACTGCTCTCTTCCATTCCTTAGTTCTGGCAACTTCTCTTATTTCCAATGTTGACGTTATGCCTGAGGCCTTTGTGCCCCTTCTCCCCACTTCCTTTCCTTGGCAATCAGTGAACTCATTTCCCCTTGTTTTTTCTGGACATTCCCATTGACCCCTCTACTCCATCCTCATTTAACTTCCTCGCCACTAGTATCAGGCCTCGGAAACCCATATTGAACTTTGTCTTCATGCAAACACATTCACACGACCTAACGTCAATACCCCGAATCCCCAAGCTCCATTCCTTGAACACTTCCCCCGAGGACCCCCCCCCCCCCCCCCCCCCCCTGTCCATGAGAACTTCCATTGTGCACTTAACACGATGGAAAACATCCCATGTTGTTCAAGAATCTAAAAAAACACTGAACACAGTTTTAACCCTTTATCTGCCTTTGCAAATTTTAATCCCGATAATTACTTTTATCCTGATAATCTTACAATTGCCTTTCAGGTTGGTATTTTAGCACAATAAAGTCTGCCTGAGGGGAGCCAATTCCTGCACTCATTGTAATGCTATAACAATGCATGATCTAAGTGAACAACACCACAGGGACCTGGGATAGAGGTGTATTGTGCGTCATACACACTTTCTCAAACACTTTCCACGTCACCCTCTATTTGTGACATTTCCTCTGTTACAGGGCACTGAATGACCCTTCCCACTTCACACAATGACAGGGAGAAACAGCTACAATCTGCAAAAGTAGAATGCTACACACTTTATGTAAACAACAAATCTCACAAATCCCTTCCTGTCCTGAGCTTCTCGAGGTTAGTATCAGAGCTGAGGCCAAAGCACTTTACAGCAAAGATCCTATAGCAATGGGCTGACGTGTAGTATGCAACGGAGCGGAACTTGGGCCATTTTTTCATCCATTTCAGTAACCGGACCCGACCCGACTCGCAGTGTAATCAACGTTGCGGGGGGGACAATTTGTGTTAATAAATTATAATTCTGAAAATGAGGAGAAGATTTTTACCAAAGAACTTTTATTTTTACGAGGATGTTTCCGTAACCGGGTTCCGTCTCCGCACTAGTATCTTTGTTCCGCTACGGGATTATTGGTGTGGAGACGGAAGCCGGTTACGGAAATGGGGCCGAAAATTACCCATGAATATGCCGGTGACGGTACTATGTCTTTTTCGTCGAGTGATCTATCTTGCTTGCTATAGGATCTTTGCTTTGCAGCCACCACCTATCACCTCCCAAGCTCTGGTGCTCTTTGCATCCCTCCGTCCCCCACCTGAGTCCATCAGCCAATCAAGCCCTCCTCACCTGGGCCCACCTGCTGCTTGCCTGTTCTTGTCCCACACCTCCTCTTCATCAAAGATCCCATAACAAGCAAGATGGCCCACTCGACGAAAAAGACCTAGTACGGTCATGGGCAGAATCACGGGTAATTTTAGGCCCCATTTCCGTAACCGGCTTCCGTCTCCGCACCAAAGATCCCGTAGCGGAGCAAAGATGACTAGTGCGGAGACGGAAGCCGGTTACGGAAACATCCTCGTAAAAATAAAAGTTATTTGGTAAAAAAATCTTCTCCTCATTTTCAGAATGTTAATTTATTAACACAAATTGTTCCCCCACAACGTTGATTACACTGCGAGTCGGGTCGGGTCGGGTTACGGAAATGGATGAAAAAAAGGCCCACGTTCCGTTCCGTTGCGTACTACACGTCAGCCCATTGCATTTAGCAGGGTGGTCTATCTTGCTCCGCTATAGGATCTTTGGTCTTCATGTCTTCGTAATGTCTATCTCTCCTGTAGTCTTGTGGTCTAATGAAGGGTGGAGACCGGAAACATAGATTGTTCATTTCTCTCCACAGTTGCTGCCTGCAGATTGTTTGGATACTCCAGGTACCAGCATCTGCCATCTCTTGTATCTCCAGGGAATATTCTTGCCGGGCATGCACTTTTGTAGAGGACAGTAACATTCTCCATGATGACTGCAGCACATGCGAGGCTGAGTCACATGTAAATTTGCAAAATACTTCATGAGCGATCAGTTTAGCAACCAAGACATTGCATTGACATGTATCTGACCTGTGTAATCCCAGTCCTTCTAGAGGATAATGGATCAGAGGGAGGAGGAAGAATGGCCATTCAGTCCTAGTGACGGTGCCAAGGCTTGCGAGACAAGCAATTTGCGCCACTCCAAGAGAGAGAATAAGTAGGATGAATGATGATTCTTCAGGAGTCATCAGTTAAAATTCTAAAAGAAATGTGAAAGAATCCACCAGAAATCCAGGGCTTCCCTTCCTGGGGTCAGCAGAGTGACGCTGCCATCTAATGGTCAGCAGGCTACCTACACCTGCTGCAGTGAAAACAGAAACCACTCAACAGGTCAGGCAGCATCCGTGGAAAGAGAAACTGAGTCTTTCCACCGTTTTGTTTTTATTTCAGATTTCCAAAATCTGCAATTTTTTTAACTTTCATTTCTGTTCTCCTGGAAGTCTACCGTTACAGTGCAACGTAACCAGTCTTTCACAACACTGCAAAACGCTGACCAAAAGAATGATTTCCAAAGTACAAACATTGCTGTTACATCAGCGAACTGAGCAGCTATTTTATGTGTCGCAAGTCCCCACAAACATACGGAATCCATGATCATTTTTAGTCATGATAGTTGAGGGAGGATTCTTGGCTGAAACACTGGGCAACTCCCTATTCTTCCCCGAACGTTGCCAGTGGAAGCATCATGATAACAAACAAGTCCTAAATCTGTCTCAAACCGAAATTTGTTCTTATAATATTTATTTTTCAGGGTGCAGTGTTGCTGGAAAAGCCAGTGTTATTACTCATCCCTAATTTACTTTGAAACTGTTGTGGTGAGCCACTTCTCTCATTATGCAGTTAGATGGGAAGTTCTAGGACTTGGACCAGGCAGTGATTAATGACTGACAATATATTGCTAAGTCAGGATGATGTGTGATTTGATTGAAAGATCCAGCATGGAATCAGGTCCTTTGGCTCTCGTGTCCATGCCCATCATCGATCACCCATCCGCCATAGTTCCACGTTATCCCACTTTAGCATCCATGCCCAACACACGCGGAAATCTACAGAGGCTAATTAACCTCCAAACCTGCACGTCTTTGGGATGTGTAGACTCCATACAACACCTGAGGTCAGGGTCGAACCCAAATCTTTGGCACTGTAAGGCAGCAGCTCTACCAGCTGCGCCATTGTGCCACACTCTTGGAGAGAACAGGAGGGTTGGGGGGGGGAGGGGGGGGGAGTTGGTGTTTGCAGGCTAGCTAGTTAGCCAAATTTTGGAGAATTCAATGTCTATGCTGTTAGATTGTAAGTTACCCAAGTGGAATACGAGTTGCTGTTCCTCCAGTTTGTGAGGGGCCTCACTCTAGCCAAGGAGTCAGCCTAGGACAGAAACGTTAGTTTGGGAATGGGGAGAGGAGTTAAAATGGTTAACAAACGGGACATCCAGCTGGGCCTTGCCGATTCAGCGCACGTGATGTCACTGGTATGAAGGAGGCCACATCAGGAGCAACATGTGCAGTAGATGAGGTTAGAAGAGCGTCACATGAACCTTTGTCTCAGTTGGATGGAGTGCTGGGTTCCATGGATGGATGCGTGGGAGCAGGTATAGGGGGAAGGTTTCACATGTCCTGAAGTGGCAGGGGGAAGTATCTGGGGAGGGGGTGGTTTGGGTGGGAAGAGATGAATGAACCAAGAAGTTGCAGAGGGCACAGTCTTTGTGGAAAGCGAGAAGGGGTTGGGATGGAAAGGTGTGACTGGTGGTGGGATCTCGTTGAATGCAGTGGAAATATCGGAGAATGATGTGTTGGATGCGAAGTGAAAGCAAGTGCAGAACTACAGTACACAGAAGAGACACAGGTGAGGGGTCCATCTATGACAGCCCGGGGAGAAACACGTTTACTAAAGAGGGCATCTCAGATGTCCTGGTTTGGAAGGCCTTATCTAAGAGGCAATTGCGGCAGAGATGGAGACATTGAGAGTAGGTGAAGACCAATGACCTTGACCTTAGTACAGGTATATGAATTAAATTAAATCACAAAAGGATAATGATATCCACTGCAAAAGGATAAAAATAAATGCTGTAATATAACAAATAATAAAAAGATCAAAGTTCTCTCCCTGTTGGCCAAGGTTAATGTGCTCTACAAACACGCCCAGTTCAACATGCTTCACTTCATTCAAATATCCATTAATAATCTCTGCAGTCGTGGGCAGATTGAGAATTTTGGCTAAATTATTAACCCAGACGTGCGAAGATAAAGACAGTATGGGGTTGGGGTTACTGGTTGGAAGGGAAGAGATAGAGAAGGAACACATAGATATGTCAATACAAGCATGTGCATATCAGTCACAAGAAGGGGTGGGAGATTGCAACCTTCACGTGGTCCGCCCTGTTTCAACAAATGCAATCAAGCCGGTGTGCACAATCAAATAAGATCAAATAGAACAAGTTGTCTTACAACTTTAGGCTGTGCACGCCATACGCAAGAAGAAGAAGAAGAAGAAGTCACAAGAAGTAGCAAGTTTTCTTACCTTCACAGCCCTCCTCTTGTTAACACAGTCCTGGTGCTGACAAAGCAGGATTTTCTCTTCTGTTAAACTCCGCTCATCTGCAGAATGCAAAAATCATATTTAGTGCCACAAGAAACAACTGGAGCAAAAGAAAAACAATACATTGAGACCGACAAAGCGGTAATCTGGGATTCTGAAAACAAAACAGAATTGCCGAGAACGAAGTTACCACTGTTATACAGAGCTCGGAGAGTATGGAATAGTAATTTCACTGAGAGTAACAAAAACAGGATAAGATGCTAAGAGTAATGAATCAAAAAATTGTGACAATTTTGTAACTTTTTAAAATAATGCTGTTTTTCCACAATCTGCTGAGAGGGACAGGAGTAATTCATCGTAACATGGTAACAGAGTAATAATGCTGTATATTGAGAGTAACAAAGCAGCTGCACAGGCTACTAAGATTTATCAAGCAATAATTTACAAGGATATTACCAGAACTCGAAGGGCTGAAGTATAGGGAGAGATTATGCAGGCTAGGACTTTATTCCTTGGAGCACAGGAGGCTGAGGGGTGACCTTATGGAGGTGCATAAAATCATGAGGAGAATAGATAGGGTGAATGCACAAAGTCATGGTAGAGGAATCCAGAACTAGAGGGCATAGGTGAGAGGAGAAAGATTTAATACGAACCCGAGGGGCAACATTTTGTGGTGGTGGATATATAGAACGAGCTGCCAGAGGAGGTAGTTGAGGCAGGTACAATAACAACATTTAAAAGAGCAGGTACATGGAAAGACAATAGACAAAAGGTGCAGGAGTAGGCCATTCGGCCCTTCGAGCCAGTACCGCCATTCAATGTGATCGTGGCTGATCATCCACAATCAGTACCCCGTTCCTGCCTTCTCACCATATCCCCTGACTCCGCTATCTTTAAGAGTATCTAACTCTCTCTTGAAAGCATCCAGAGAATTGGCCTCCACTGCCTTTGTGGCAGAGAATTCCACAGATTTACAACCCTCTGTGTGAAAAAAGTTTTTCCTTATCTCCGTTCTAAATGGCTTATCCTTTATTCTTAAATGGTTTTAGAGTGATATTAGTCAAAGGCAGGCAAATGCAACTGGTATGGATGAGGCATCTGGATTGGCATGGACGAGTTGTGCTGAAGGGCCTGTTTCCATGCTGTGTGACTCTACGACTGTGGAAGATAAAAGACTCGACTGGAGAAGATTTCCTGGACACAGAGAGATTGGATATTGTTGGCCGAATGACCTCTTCCCGTAGGACAGGGTAAGAACCATAAGTCCCCGTAGGACAGGGTAAGAACCATGAACAGGGTTGGATCTATGCAAAAGTGGTGATCAAGGGAAAATCCTTGGCTCAGTGATAGGCAGAGGAAACATAGAAACATAGAAAATAGGTGCAGGAGGAGGCCATTCAGTCCTTCGAGCCAGCACCGCCATTCATTGTGATCATGGCTAATCGTCCCCTATTGATAACCTGTGCCTGCCTTCTCCCCATATCCCTCGACTCCACTAGCCCCTAGAGCTCTATCTAACTCTCTCTTAAATCCATCCAGTGACTTGGCCTCCACTGCCCTCTGTGGCAGGGAATTCCATAAATTCACAACTCTCTGGGTGAAAACGTTTTTTTCTCACCTCAGGCTTAAATGACCTCCCCTTTATTCTAAGACTGTGGCCCCTGGTTCTGGACTCGTCCCACATTGGGACCATTTTTCCTGCATCTAGCTTGTCCAGCCCTTATATAATTTTGATGGGTGAATGATGAACATGGAAGGGATCCATGGGTCAGTGATGAAGAAGGGGGTAATCCATGGAGCAACGATTTGTCAGCAAGTACAGAAATCCTGTAAACATACTTTTGTTTGATGTTTATGGAAACCAGTAATGAGATCAGTCAAAGCATGAGGGAGAACAGATAATCACTTGGCAATTCATGCAAATCAATTTGTCTTGTCCAGAACATTCTACAGCATATTGTTAAAGATTGTCAACCCATTGAGATTTATGTTGGAGAACTCCCACCAGTACACTGTGAGCCAAACAAGTTGCTCTCTAATTAGGACGTAGCACAGTAGTCACTGTATTTAACAAGAGCTCTCCCACATGGCAGTCAATAATATTCATTGCAACAGATCTTTGTGAAGCTGCTCCCACACACACTCCAGGAATCCATGTTGCCATCATTAAAGCTCTCAGAACTCACGACTGCATTGAGGGAGAAACAGGATTTCATTCAGAGGCTGTATGGGATCCAGACTATTCAAATGTCCCGTCAGAGGGGTTGATTTGGTCCTGGATATCATGTACAAATCACACTTGCTTCTGCCCCTCAATTTCTGGTGTGCAAGTGTGGAGAAAGAACAACAGCCAAAGTAAGTGCGGGAGAGAGATTTGGGAACAAGGAGGGACATAAATGGTCCTTATTGTATTAATACCTCTTTTAGCACAGTACATAGAACAGTACAGCAGAGTTAGAGGCCCTGCGGCCCACAATATCCAAGCCGAACATGATGCCATGTTAAACTAATCTCCTCTGCCTGCATGTGATCCATATCTCTCCATTCCCTGCATATCCATGTGCCTGTTTAGAAGCTTCTTAAATACCACTACCTCCACCACCACCCCGGGCAGCGGGTTCCAGGCACCTTCCCTTCTCCGTGTAAAAAAACCTTGCCCTGCACATCTTCTTATACTGATGCCCTCTAGTCTTTGACAGTTCTTCCCTGGGAAAAAGATTCTGACTATACAGCCATCTATGCCTCAATTTTACTTCGGAGTCACGTGAGTGACTACGTGAAGAACCCGCTCAGCGCGCATGCGCGGCATTAACGCCAGCAGTGCAACAGCGGCTGCAGCGGGATTTAGGCGCTCCCGCTACAGAATGAAACGGACCGTCAGGTGAGTATCCTGAGGTCGGGTTTCTATTACAGGGGAGCCTTTTTCTGCTTGTGTTTTACAGGCAGAGAAAAAGGCTCTGGAACAAAACTGTCCCCCGTTCAAGGAGGAACGTTTTTCCGTCGGGGAGGGGGGCAGCAAGAGGCGGTAGGAGCGTTTACCCGGTGTTCCGCTATTCCCCGACACCGTGCCGAGCCCAGCCCGCTAGTACCTGAGCAGCGGGCTGGATGCATAGCCACCCAAAGAGGCATCCGGCAGGTGTTCCCGGTTTCGGACGGGACGTCTCTCCACCCGCACGAGGGGAGAGAGAGCCGCCTGAGCCGCTGGAGCGGCTCTCGGAGCAGGTGCCTGCGAGACGCGCTGCTTGAGGGGCGCTCCCGCTTCTACAAGGCACAAAAGCTCTAGAAGAACCTGTCCAACGGAGGAGCGTTCCATTGCAGGGGGGGGCTGTAACAGGCGGTAGGAACAATTACCGGGCGCTCCGCTATCCCCATCACCGCGCCGAGCCCAGTCCCGCCAGTGCCTGAGCTGTGGGCTGGATGTTTAGCCATCCGAAGAGGCATCCGGCCGGTGGCTTCCGACTTGTCGGAGGGGACGTCTCTCCACCCGCATGGGAGAGAGACAGCCACCTGAGCCGCTGGAGCGGCTCCTGGAGCAGGAGCTCCTGCGAGACACGCTACGTGAGGGGCAGTCTCGCTGGAGGGTTCAGGCATACCCTCCACAGTGCCTAGGCACTGCCCATCGCTTCCTCCTTAATGTGGTTAGCTTTGTGGTGACCAGTGGCTGGGCTGGTCATGAAGAGGGGTCATTGGCTGAACAACATCGGGAGTGTGCTTGAGGTACAGGATCAGGAAGAGCTGCTGGGTGTGGCCGCTATGTGGCTCCACCACTAGCGGGATGGCTTTTCAGTCTCAACTGATGGCCAGCTTACTAGCTGTTCTTTTCAAAAATCTCCAAGACAGGTAGTCATGAGGCGTTGGATTTCATCACGCTTCCCCTAAATTGCATTTACTCAAAGTGGCCACCCCATTGAGGGTACATTGAGCATCGCTTTAAAAAAGCCAAAATATCAAAAAAAATGAATTTGATATCCCTGACGTCGGCTATCATTTTCGCATGCCCTTCCAGAGGGTCACGGTAGTATGGCAAAACACCTGACCTACTGTTCGCAGTGCTCCGCAACTTCTCAGGAAGTTATAAAACCTGCCCTCAACTCAAAAATTTTACAGGACTGTGAGAACGCCGACCTCACAACCACAGATCCTGCTGTCTGGCTAAGTTACCAAACCAAGCCTAAAAAACTGGACGAAGTGTCCAAAATATCGGCGCAAGAGGGCAGGGTCTGGAATGAGCACCACACGTAAACCAGTCAGCAGTACCTCTAACGCGTCCACCAGGAGGGTCCACCTCATGGTACTGGTGAAAGCTCGGGGCCTGCATGCCAATCCCGTAAGCCTTTCAGGCCAAGGCCCAGAGCAGGCCCCATGGAAAATGCGCCACCCCCCAACACCACCACCACGTCAGACAACGTGCAAGACTCGTTGGACCGGCAGGAAACAGAAGAATACCCATAACCATGGAGGTAGGTGGGTCTGGTTCCTACCAACGTATAGAAAATAGGGGCTTAATACTAACAGGGGGGAGATTACACCTGTTTTAAGAAGCACGGGAGTCTATCACAAGTGATCAGTATATACTCAATGGCTTTAGTGGATACAAAATACAATTCATACTAGAAAAATTGCCACCAGTTCAACATTTACCCCAGAGGGTATTTTCCCTCTCCGTTAAAGAAACGAGAGGGGCAAGCTGTACTGGTGAGACTAATTACAAAGGGTATCATGGGAAACATGAACCCTTGGAATTCGTATCAAATATTCGTCACTAAACCCAAAAAGATGGTGGATGTCGCATCATCATTGACTTAACTTCACTAAATATGGTTGTTAAGTATATACATTTCAAAATGGAAACGGTTGTTACTGCCAAACAACTAATTTCCAAAGGATACTTCATGGCAAGCATTGATCTTAAAGATGTTTACTATTTTAGTACCATTCACAAGGATCATCGCAGATACCTGAAATTTACCTGGATGGGGCAGCTATGGCAATTTAAAGCGTTACCCAATGGGAAAATAGGCAAGACCATGGAATTGACTATGTTAGCTGTATCAGCTACCAAACAGTTATTCGAAACCCTGGGATTGTCTTACATCCAGATAAATCTAAGTTGAAGCCATCCACAATCATGGACTACTTGGGCTTCACAATTAATTCAGTCTACGCGACTGTAACTTTGCCAAGAGACAAAACAGTTGAATTGGCACAATCATGCAACAATTTAATGGTCCACGTACTCCCAACTATTCGACAAGTAACAGACTAATTGGGAATATGGTAGCAGCATTTCCGGCTACACAATTCAGACCTTTGCACTGTCAAAATTTACAAAGAGCAAAGGTACAGGCACCAAAACGACATACAGGTCATTATGATCGTGTCATGAAGTCACCCACTGAAGCAATATCATAACTACAGTGGTGGGCAAAAAATGTTTGGCATAATTTCAACCTATTATCATCACTAACAAGTAGTAGATGGACTAACCCAGAATCATCGTTACCACTTACACTGGGCATTAATTATCTACAGATGTTGGGTGACTTTTATGGTTTAAAAGCATATGCACAAATATGCATCACTTGCATGTACGGTTACAAATAGATAATACTACGGTGGTAGCCTACATTAACCATATGGGCGGCATAAAATCGGTATCATGCGACAGTTGGTCAACACAATTTGGCATTGGTGTGTCGAAAGACATATTTGGCTATCAGTAACTTACCTGCCAGGTAAGCTAAATACAGTGGCAGACACCAGGTCACGTAAATTTAATGACAATGGATGTTAAACCCCAAATAATTTGCAAAAGTTATCATGCAATATGGCACGCCAGATATCGATTTATTTGCATCAAGGCTAAATCACCAGGCACCTATGTATGTCGCTTGGGAACCAGACCCTGAGGCAGCAGCGGTAGATGCGTTCGTGCTGGATTGGGGAAATTCTTCTTCTATGCATTTCCTCCCTTCTGCCTCATCAGTTGGGGACTACGCACAATACAAATGGACTCTGCTTCAGGTATTTTGATAGTACCCGACTGGCCTACACAGCCATGGTTCCCAAAACTCCATGACATGGTTGTTGAAACTCCGATGGTATCCCCAGTGACCCAGAGTTATTAACACCCAGTGTCGGGCACAAGCCACCCGTGCCATGAAAATCAAACTCCTGGGTTGCAGATTCTGCACAAACCACTTCTGGGACTGGGATTATCAGAACAAACCATCGACACCATGTCAGCATCCCTTCGAACATCCACTAAAAAACAGCACTTGTCCAGCATCAAGAAATGGGAGAAGTACTGCTTGGATAAAGGGACCACCTACTCAACCGCTACAGTTACCAACATACTGGAATTCCTGGCGAACCTTCACCACGATGAAGGACTCAGCTACAGAGCCATCAACACGGCTAGAAGTGCCATGCCTGTCTATTTAAAACCAGCTCCAGGACAACAGGCCATGGGGTCCCACCCGCTGGTGGTCAAACTAATGAGGGGTATTTACAACTCTAACCCCCTAGACCAAGGTACACCCATACATGGGATGTCAGTGTGGTCCTGACATACCTCAGGGGATGGCCACCAGCCAGACCCCTTAACCTGGAACAATCTATGCTCAAAACACTCATGTTGATGGCACTTGTATCTGCACAGAGGGTCCAGTCACTACACCTATTGCGACTGGACAACATGATCACAGCTCCAGACCAGATCTGTCATTATCCAGCGACTGATCAAACAGAGCAGACCAGGAACACCTAATCCAGTCGTGGAATTCCGGGCTTACCCACCAGAACCACGGTTATGTGCCATGACCCACCTACTATCCTTCATAGACACAACCAAAATATTCGAGGGAGATGAAAAGCCTTGTGGGTCAGTCATAAAAAACCTTATGGTCGGGTGACGAGCCAAACCATTGCGAGATGGCTCAAGCAGGTGCTAAAAACTGCTGGGATAAACACTAACATGTACAAATTTTATTCCACCAGGGCAGCATCCACGTCGACGGCTAAAAGAATGGACATGCCTATAGACCACATCCTGGCTACAGCAGGATGGTGGGGGGAAAGACCTTTCAGAAATTTTATAATAAGCCGTTGGCAAAACCTGTTTTATTTGCAGTAAAGATATACGGACTGCAAATATTTAATTTAAGCCCAGGGGAACAATTTAATTTCTTTGTTGTTATTGTTAAAAAATACCATTGTGTTTTTCTACAAACAGATTCATTGGTTGCTTACGATAACACTTGCTCCCTCAAGAACTTCGGCAGTGAGTGAAATAAAACTGTTACATGGTTTGAAATCACAGAGCTTTGAAGTCTTCACGTAGTAACTCACGTGACTCCGAAGTAAAATAGTAAGATTAAACGAGAACTTACCAGTTTGAAGTTTGATCTATATTTTATGAGGAGTTACGATGAGGGATTACGTGCCCTCCGCTCCCACCCTCATAATATGGGTGAAACTGATAACTGATGTCTCCTTTTCTTTACTATGTTTACTTCAATAACTGTGTCTATCTGTGATTCCACACCGCTGCTTGGAAGTATGCCGCGCATGCGCGCTGAGCGGGTTCTTCACGTAATCCCTCATCGTAACTCCTCATAAAATACAGATCAAACTTCAAACTGGTAAATTCTCGTTTAATCTTACTATTTTATACTGTACATACCAGCAGCGATACTCCTGTACAGACATAACAAGGACATTACCTATAAACAGCAGTGTGAATCTGTTCAAAATACATTGTTTAACATTGGCTGTAATTACGATTCTGTCTTCATCTGTTTGCAATGTTATCTTTTCTGCTCTAGGCACAGAATCCCCGATAATAACTTCTCTTTCTGCATCAGTCCCTTTGTCTCCGGTATTTTTCAAGGAAGAATTTTTACCTCCTAACTTCCCATCTACAAGTTGTCCCTCTGTAACATCATCTCAAAACATTTATGCCATCAAAATGCAACTTGACCTTATCAGCACCTCTTTGCAAAATCACATATACAGACTGGATTGATTTGAATTGTTAACGCTGCTTCATGCCTCTGACTCCATCCCTCTTTCTGGCAACTGTTGGAATCCAAAACAGACTGTTTGCAATTGAGGCTCGTCTGTACTGTTTCTAAGTCACCATTTTCACCCCCATAACTGGAGAAATTAATCCTACTTCATACCAACTGCTGCCAACATCCTCCTTTATGCCTTTGAACCACTGGATATCAACACACACACACACACACATGGATGCCCATCTCCTTCATAGACCATACTGGTATGTGGGATGCATTACTTTATAGACAATAGGTGCAGGAGTAGGCCATTTGGCCCTTCAAGCCAGCACTGCCATTCAATGCGATCATGGCTGATCATCCCCAATCAGTACGCCGTTCCTGCCTTCGCCCCATATCCCCTGACTCCGCTATTTTTAAGAGCCCTATCTAGCTCTCTCTTGAAAGTATCCAGAGAGCCTGCCTCCACCGCCCTCCGAGGCAGAGAATTCCACAGACTCACCACTCTCTGTGAGAAAAAGTGTTTCCCCGTCTCCGTTCTAAATGGCTTACTCCTTATTCTTAAATGGTGGCCCCTGGTTCTGGACTCCCCCAACATAGGGAACATGTTTCCTGCCTCTAGCGTGTCCAAACCCTTAACAATCTTATATGTTTCAATGAGATCCCCTCTTATCCTTCTAAACTCCGGAGTGTACAAGCCCCGCTGCTTCATTCTCTCAGCATATGACAGTCCCGCCATCCCGGCCGGGATAAACCAAGGTAAAGAATATCAGGGCAGGGCAGCTCTGCTAGAACTGTACACTTCCCGGGGAGACCCTCGGGATCAAAGGTGTGTAACTTCCACTCCAGCCTTGTGGGTTTCTAAAGTGGCGAATGAGACCAATGTGGAAACCCATGTTCTTTCACAGATGGGGTCGGGGTGGCTGGTGGGATGTTTACTTGGTTTGTGAAGTGGTGCATTCTTGCTGCCGCCCACGCAGATGTTTCTGTGCTCCTGATGGATGGCCTCACGGTTCTCATTGCTCCTTCCTGAATACTCTTTGTTCACTATGAAGGGCAAGGAGCCTGGGATTCCCGTGTGGCAAAGGTGATGTTGCATTTCTTGAAGGAAGCTTTATGCTTGTTCTCTGTATATCTGGTAATCTTCCGTCCTCCAAATATACTGTCTGTTTCAGGAGACTGTCTGTGTCAGGTTTAGAAGTGACATACCAGCCCCACATTGCCTACTGATAGTAACTACGGCCTCAGTGCTGGGGCGAGGGATGCTGATATTGGTTCTCATGGGAGTAGACATAATCTTCAGAACCAATGGGCAATTGTACAACCCACGCTGACTGCACTCCAGAACCAAGGTCACCCCAACCTTACGTGCAGTATGTACACAATGCTTGCGTTTGTGCCTGCTTGGGGCTGAGGTCCAAGACATTGTCAACTTGTTCAGTAAAATATACGAAAGAATGGGCCTTACACTTTACTTCTGCGAGGGCAAGATCCTCTACGATGCAGTTTGCGCGACACTGCACTGCCCTCCTAAAAAAGCTGGCACTTACTTTAGCTTTTAGAATACATTTTGAGGACCGAGTATAGTTCTGGTCATCACACACATGCTTGCACTGGTGAAGGTTGCAATGATATTGCTGGACTGGAAAGCTGTAGACATGAGGACATAAAGTAAAGACAAGGTTGTTTGTTAAAGGAGGCCGATGGGAGAATTAATTGAGGTGAATCAAATTATGAAAGTCAGATTAAAGTAAACACGAAAGTCCTGTTGCTCTGAGCAAAAGGGTTGGAAAATCAAGGGGCATAGTAATGATGAAAAGATTATAGTGGAAATGAACAAAAAAATGCTTAACCCAGAGGGTGGCAGGAACCTGGAACTCAGGGTGTTGAAATAGATGCAGAAAATGTTACGTTTAAAAATTACTTGGACGTGTATTTGAAGATCTGACATTCCAAGTGCTAAATAGTGGGATTAGGCTAGCCAGTTATTTTATTGACTAGTATTGACACAAGGGGTCAAATGGCACCCTTATTGTCAAATTGATTTTAATTCTTTTCCACCCCCCGCCCCCCCCCCCACCCCCCTCATGATCTGTGCATCTTAAACTTGCACCAAATCCTATGTAGCTCTTGGTTCTTGTGCTTGCTTATCTTCATTGAAGTAATAGCCCTGTCCCACGGTGCGAGTTCATTCCAAGAGCTCTCCCGAGTTTAAAAGAAATCAAACTTGTGGTAAGCACGGAGAATGAACGTAGCGGGTACGTCGGAGCTCGGGGGCATCTCTTAGCGCTACGGCAGGTAAGCACGGGAAGATTCGTGAAGATTTTTCAACATGATGAAAAATGTCCACGAGAGCCCCGAGTACCGACGAGTGGCCATTGCCGTAAATCTCCGAGTTCGAATCAGGGCAAACTCGGGAGAACTCGTTAAATGAACTCGTACCGTGGGTCAGGGGTTTAAGGGCATGATTATAAAATCTGTAGTACACTTCCCTGATCAAAATTGTGCCTAACAAGTTCCCTCTCTTCCTTTAAAGTACACTTCAAAAAATCCTTGAACTTAGTTTTCATCATCTTCTCCACCATTTTGTTTGATGACATCTTGGAAAGTGACTTAGGGATGCTTTACAAATACAAGTTGTGATTTTTACCATGCAACTGCTGCTGTTTTCTGGAGGTGAACAGTGAGATCAAAAGTCAGGATGTAATACAGACAGACAGGTCTATCAAGTGTTCTAACAGAACTAATCCTTTCACCACTCTTGCGCTCAGTTTTAATTTCTCCATTGAACCACATGTCAGGAATATGAGGAATGCAGACTGAAATGACCCAGAGACAAAGTAACTTCCATTCGTCTGAGCTGTGTATACGCACTGGTGACAGGGATTACACGAGAGACAGTGCTGAGTAATCGTTCCCTGGACAGGGTGAGGCCAGGGAGCAGAAAACAGCTACATCAGGACGCAAGCCAACAGACTCCATAGGAACAATGTGCTGAGTGCTGCATGTGAGAGATGCCAGAACCCTCCATTTGGCTCATTTCCATCTTTGAGGTCGATATAATAGGTTCCACACTGGCCAGCTGATAAAATACTGGTATCACTAACATGCAACACAGAATTCCTACCCTATGCGCTCTGTGCAGCACAGGTTATGACAAGCAAGCAGAAAGACTTAAGACCAACAGGCAGAAATATAGGGAGGGAAAGGTGAGCAGATAGACAGGTACAGGCGCATTGGACCCACGGATGCCAGGTGACACATACAAGTGTACACAGGTAGAACTGAATTTGAGTCTCAGCTGACATACATTTGGAAAATCACTGGAAAAATGTTTTAATGCAAACTATCTGAGCTTGCTTCTTAGGACAAGTACATATTAAACATTGAAAACAAATTATGTAATATCAGAGCTAGATACAAAGATGAACCAGCACATTCTGAAGGCGAGGGAACCAGAACCCCAGAGCTACATGGCAAAGAAACAGGCCCTTCGGCCCAACTTGTCCATGCTGACCAAGTTGCCTGGCTGATATCCTCCCATTTGCCTACACCTGGCCCATATCCCTCCAAACCTCTCCCATCCACGGCTCTATCCAAGTGATTTTTAAATGTCATAATTGTACCCGCATTTCCTCGGGTAGCTTGTTCCGTGTACACACCACCTTCTGTGTTGCAAAAGTTGTTCCTCTTTTTCATTCTTTCAGAATGTGATCTAAGCTTCATGTAAGGCTCAGCGCTTTTCAAGAGGAAGGATCTGAATCAGTTAGAATTAGCACCTTTAGAATGGAAACTGATCGACAATCAGTGCTTTCAATAAGGAAGAGTCAGTGCACAGAGATTAATTGGTGCAGGTGCAGATGGCTGCAGATACTTGACTGTGCTGAATGGATTACTCCATCATAGTCGGTTGTATATCAGTCCCATCTCTAAGCCACAATATGAAGGCAACATCTGACTGGCCCTGTTATTCATGCACCCAGAGCTCGGGTTTATGTAGAGTGATAACAGAATTTAAGTATTATAGGTGAAGAAGATAGGCCATGTTCTACCTGGCTAATCTTTTATGTTCCTGGGAAATGCACAATGTAATGATAATTATAGTTAATTAATTTAAACAATTAATCTATCAATTAGTCTAAAGCAGAACAAGTGAGGGGGCAAGTAAAGCCCCAATCACAATTTTGGAGAGTGTCAGATCTTTCGCTCCAAGTGGCCTGACTCTCACAGACTACATATCATTTCCAAAATTTCTTATATCCTGAAGAACATACGGTTAGTTTCTGAAAGAAATCTATTTTAAATGCATATGAGCAAATGGATAAAATAGAACAACTCTTCATGGTAGACCTATTCATGTAATCCTCATTCCTTCAATTGTTTGCCTTCACCTGCAGTCTTTCGCTGTGCCTATTCATCGCCACTACTGTGGTAACTGGAACTGCACAACATGTTCCAAAAGGAAACCAATCAATGATAAAATGGTAGGATTGCCTCATTATTTCACTTAAATACATCTCCCATGATGTGTAAGGAGGGAGAGGCTAAAGCAGCTTTGTGCACGTTCCAGATCAGGATCAGGAACAATAATTTCTGCCCTTCTATTTCATGGTCAGTACCAAGTTTTGACTCAGAACACTGGATTGTGCATTTGTGAGCCCAGCCAAAACTGCAGCTTGTTTACAATGCTGCAAGCCGAGCACAAGCAACATGTCTTCTTGCGATGTGATGACACCTTTCACCACGAATTGGTCCATCATATTGTAGACAGCTAACCAACTAACCCAACCTTGTGAGGCAAAGCTTATATGACAGGCTCTGAAGCAGAATGAAGCTCTACCCTGGTTCCTCCCACGGTTTACCACAAGCACACGGGCGACTCCTGGCAATTACACGTCTCACCTGCGATCATTCCTGGATAATGTTTTCATTAGAGAATCTCAAAACACACAGCACAGGATGATTTAGCAATCTTTTGTCAAACTCCGGCACTTTCAGAAAATCGCAGGGAAAAAAAAAAAATTACATTCCAAGGGCTGAAGATCAAGCTCACAACAAACCTGCCAAGTTTCAAGTAGCTGATTAAGTGCAGGACAGGGAAACCGTCTGTTGCCAGCAGTGTCTCGGCCCAGCAACTGCAAGCCGGCAGAGAGACTCAATCAGCTCAGCGAATGCATCTTTGCATCAATAACTCAACACAAACAGCAGTAGTCAGTCCCACGTAGGCTAGGGGAGGAGACGCAGCTGGGTCCACTGCAATCCATGCAGGGGCTGAGCAAGTTCCCAACATCAGGTGGAACAGACAGGAACTAAGGCCAATCACAAACAGCCTCACTAACCCCTCCTACTCTGTTCTGAAATAATTTTAATCAACCTCACAATTTACTGAAGCAAAAACTAATGCTAAATGCAAACAATCACAAGGCAAAACATAAAAGAATATGAAATGACAACCTCAACCAGTTGTGGCTACACCATCAGCTGCCAAGACCCTGGATTCAGTCATTCCTCCCAAAACTTTCCTTTTACATTGCTCAGTTGCATTATTGTTACCTTTCTAAAATAGAGACATTCTTCCTTTGTCGTTTAACCAAGATGGCAAATGATATTTAATTAATTACTCCTGGAAATGTTTCATCATATTACCAGCGTAACATAATTGTGAGTTGTTGTTGTGCAAAAAGGTGCATCCAAGTCATCTTTCCTTCATGCTGCACAGGAAATCCTCAGGATTTTCCAATGGTTTGGCTGAGGAGGAGGTAATGAGAAAGTATTTGGAGGAACAGCTGTCTGAATGGTGACAAATATTGCATCAGAATCCCTCAACCAGGAATTGTTCATCTGCCCCGGGTGGAAGTGAATAGGGGTCAGTCGGAGGAAATGACTTCTGATTTGCAATGCTAGGCACTATAGAGCACATTCACATCCAAGTCTTGCATGCTTACAGTCCTGGGTTAAAGGTCTTGTTGCACATTAGATGAAGCATGAAGGGAAGAGGAAAGAGCTCTTGATTTCTACTTCACAGAAACAGAGAGAGAGGGAGAGAGAGATCAAAGTGAAGTGCCTCGGTTCAGCTGCAATGCTGCAGGAAGGGGGGGCAGAAACCATTTATTTATATTAGATCAACAGGGAAAACATTTTTCTTGTCGGTTTATTTCTAATCTATGAACAGACTTCAGCTGGCACAGCCAGGATCACAAAGTATATTTTGTATATTACGTATCAATAAGAATTATGTGTATCGTGTGATAGAATTTCTGATACATTCTTCAATCAGCCACATTATTGTTAGCCTTCTAAAAAGAATGTTTGGTTGGAAACTTTATCTAGTTTACTTGTCTTACAAGACCACAGTAGAGAGAAGAACCTATGGATAACACCCATGGGAATCTTTAATGAATTTGCAGTTAATTTCTCAAAATGTATTTAACAAATAGCGATGGGCACAGGGAGAAATGCAGCCCATCCCATCGTGAGGGATTTTCATAGCCGCAGTTGTAATGTTATAAGATGGGGCCAGGAGCTCTCCTCCAGAGCTAAAATAAGGTAACAACAGAATGTGTACCCATGTTCGGAGAGGTTATTGAATGGTGGATTGACACAAAATGCTTCAGCAAAGGGCCTGCCCCACTTGGGCGTCATTTGCGGGTCACGCAGGTGGCGCGCGAAGATTTTGTGAATCCCAAAATCCTGGGGCGCCGCGCGCAACTGCCTACGTCAGCGCGCGCGTAATGCGCACCATGCGTGCATCATGTGCATGTCACGACACGCCGATGTTGACGCGTAAATGACGCGCAAATGCACCCAAGTGGGCCACGCCCTTAACTCAGTTGGTCTGGCAGCAACTGGAAGGTACAGGTGGTGGGGAGGGGCAGGGGAACTGGAGGTGAGATAAAGCCCGAACAAATCAGGGTCGACAACAGATGACTGCAGGAAGGGTGGAGTCCATAATGGCCCATTGTTGAATGGAAGAGCTGAGCTCACGAAAGGGATACAAGGATGCGAACAGAGGAACTAATATGACGACTAAGGTGGAGGAGGGGTGAAGGAAATGCAGGAGTTACTTGAAATTAGAGAAATCAATATTCATACCGCTGGGCTGTAAACTGCCCAAGCGAAATATGAGGTGCTGCTCCTCCAATTTGTGTGTGGCCAGTGGCCACACTCTGACAGTGGAGGAGGCCCAGGACAGAAAGGTCAATAGAGAATGGGAAGGAGAGTTAAAATGTTTGGCAACAGGGAGGTCACATCGGCCAAGGCAGATTGGGTGTAAGTATTGAGAGAATCGATCGTCAAATCTACGCTTGGTGTCACCGATATAGAGGAGCCCACACCGGGAGCACAGGATGCAGTCGATGAGGTTCCAGGAGGTGCAAGTAAACCTCTGCCTTGCATTAAAGGACGGTCGGGCTCCCTGGATGAAGCTGAGGGAGGAGGTATGAGGACAGGTTTCGAGGATGCAGGGGAAAGTCCCTGGGGAGAGGGTGGTTTGGGTAGGAAGGTATGAGTGAACCAGGGAGTTGCGGAGGGAACGGTCTCTGAGGAAAACAGAAAGGGGTGGAGATGGGAAGATGTGACCAGTGGTCGGATCCCATTGGAGAACATGAAAATGCCAGAGGGTGATGTGTTGTGTGCGATGGCTGATGGGGTGAAAGGCGAGGACTAGGGGGACCCTGTTCCTGGTACAACTGGGGGGAGGGGAGCCAGAGCAGAACTTTAGGTTACAGAGGAGATATGTATGAGGGCCTCATCTATGGTAGAAGGGGGGGCACCATCATTCCCTAAATAATTAAGACATCTCAGATGACCTAGTATTGAACACCTCACCTTGGGAGCAGATGTGGTGGAGACGGAGGAATTGGGAGTAGGAGATAGAATCTTTGCAGGAGTTAGTGTAGTCCACATAAATGTGGGAGTCAGTAGGTTTGTAATAGATGTCAGTCAATAGTCTGGAGCAGACTTGAGCACCAACAGGCTGACTTCTGATCCCATTTTCTCAACTTCTTGTTCCAATCCTGCCTTCAAGCCACTGAACCACATCACCACAGCCGCATCCTTTGAGTCCCCAGTGAAGCAACGCCTGCTATTTGCACAGCATCTTTAGCATGGTACAATTTTCCAAGGTGCTTTCAAGAGTTAACAAAGAAAAACTGATGCAGGGCCACACAAGATTTTTCATTTTAAGGATGAGAATGTTTTTTTTAATGCATGTAACTGGAAAGCCTGCTCCACCATTCAACATGATTTATGCTGGCTTCAACTCCTCTTTTGTGCCAGTTCCCCAGAACTTTTGATTTCTCATTTTCACATATTTATCTATTTCCACCTTAAATATAGCCAATAATCTGGCCTCTAACACCCTCAGAAACAGAACATTCCAGAGATTCACTTCCCTCAGCGAGAAGAAATTATTGAGCACCTCAGTTTCAAATGACTGGTGTTTAAGAAGGAACTGCAGATGCTGGAAAATCAAAGGTAGACAAAAGTGCTGGAGAGACTCAGCGGGTGCAGCAGCATCTATGGAGTGAAGGAAATAGGCAACGTTTCGGGCCGAAACCCTTCTTCAGACTGATGCAAATGACTGGTCCTTTTTTGTAGCCATGTCTCCTTGTTCATGGCACTTCCACTCCCTTCGAATTATCTTGAACTCGTGAAATCAATGGGTTAAGAAATAGACAGCAGAATTTTAAGTGGCAAGGCTTTTTGGAGCCCAGCATCTTGGAAGCCTGTAGAGGTTTACTGGATTAGTCAAGTCTTGAAATAACAATGATATGGATGGGAGTTGCAGCAGCAGATGGACATGATGAAGCGATCTGGTGCAGTTTCAGTAAACTAACAGTTAAAGTCTCAATAATATTGCTTCCATTTACTTGCTTATGAAGCTGTGGTCAATGTAATTGCTATCATATATACCAAAGAGCTCAGTGTAAAGCTGGAGCTGGAGTTGGGGGAACAATGGGCCTATTCATCTGCTTCAGTGGAGGTGGCAAAATATCACAAAGAGCAGAAGGACTCAATGCAGTCAACACATAAACGGTGCCCTTTGTGTGTAATTGTAACTCAGATTGACTGGACTGTTAACTGTTTCAGACATGGGCCTACCAAAGGCAGATGTTCATACTGTAGTGTTGTTCATAGTGTTTGCTAACTGATTAGTGGGCCATCTCATAGTACTGTGGGCGGTTTCATAACAATTCAACACACTGAACAGGATAGCAATACAGGGCGACACAACTCTTTGTACTGTTTTTTCACTCATTTTTTCTTTCAGATTCCTGCAATATCCGAGTTCTGACTTCCATAGATATTTCATTACGTTCGGATAAAGTCACATCTTATTGCAGCATTTATTTCATCATAATCCACCCAAGGCAAGTACATGTGGAAAATTAGTTATTCTACATTGCACTAACACTTCAACAAAATGAAAACAGTGAAGAA
Organism: Amblyraja radiata; assembly: GCF_010909765.2. Lineage (NCBI taxonomy): Eukaryota > Metazoa > Chordata > Chondrichthyes > Rajiformes > Rajidae > Amblyraja > Amblyraja radiata. The sequence goes on along the minus strand of NC_045986.1, from coordinate 26,360,461 downwards.
TAAGTGACTGAAAAGGTGTTTTTCTCACAGTCCATAAGTTTATCCCGCTCCTCAAGCAACAGGATGAATAATTTGCAGCTGCTGAGATGAACTCTGATTGCTATTTCTCTCCGCAACTCATCAATCTTATTTTCTCAGCGTTGATTTAAACTAAGGGCAGCAAGATGGCATAGTGGGGGAACACAGCGCCAGAGAGCCAGGTTCAATCCTGACTTGGTTGGTGTCTGTGTGGAGTTTGCAAGTTCAGCCCCTGACCGCATGGGTTTCCTCTGTGTGCTCCAGTTTCCTCCCACATCCCAAATACGTGCGTTGTTTGTAGGTTAATTGACCTCTGTACATTACCCCTAAATAGTGGATGCAAAGGTAGGATAACACAGAACTAGTGTGAACAATTGGTGCACATGGTATTGGGCGTAGGGTATTGACGTGGATAGAGAACTGGTTGGCAGACAGGAAGCAAAGAGTAGGAATTAACGGATCCTTTTTAGGATGGCAGGCAGTGACTAGTGGGGTGCCACAAGGATCAGTGCTGGGACCCCAGTTATTTACAATTTATATTAACGATTTCGATGAGGGAATTAAATGTAACATCTCCAAGTTTGTGGATGACACAAAGCTGGGTGGCAGAGTGCGCTGCGAGGAAGTTGCTATGAGGCTGCAGTGTGACTTGGATAAGTTGAGTGAGTGGGCAGATGCATGGCAGAGGCAGTATTATGTGGATAAATGTGAGGTTAGGCAAGAACAGGAAGACAGATTATTATCTGAGTGGTGTCAGATTACGAAAAGGGGAGGCTCAACGAGACCTGGGTGTCCTTGTACATCAGTCACTGAAAGTAAGCATGCAGGTACAGCAGGCAGTGAAGAAAGCTAATGTCATGTTGGGCTTCATTGCGAGAGGATTTGAGTTTAGTAGCAAGGAGGTCCAACTGCAGTTGTACAGGGCCCTGGTGAGACCACACCCGGAGTATTGTGTCCAGTTTTGGCTCCTACTTTGAGGAAGGACATTCTTGCTATTGAGGGAGTGCAGTGTAGGTTCACCAGGTTAATTCCCGGGATGGCGGAACTGTCATATGAGGAAAGAATGGGTCGACTGGGCTTGTATTCACTGGAATTTAGAAGGATGAGAGGGTATCTTGGGGGCTAACAGAATCAAGGGATATGGGGAAAAAGCAGGGGTAATGATTTTGGATGATCAGCCATGATCATGTTGATTGGTGGTGCTGGCTCGAGGGGCTGAATGGCCTACTCCTGCACCTATTTTCTATGTTTCTAACATGTGATAAATAAATCAGTGTGATTTGGTGGGCTAAAGGCCTATTTCCATGCTGTTTCTTTCAATCAATCTAATTATATTTTACTAAACACCCTGATATCTTCAAAACTGTAATTGGATATTTTATTAAATTACAAGAAAGCTACCAATCAAAATCATGCTTGAGCTGATTTAACAAATCTGGATGAAATTTCTTGGCCGTGGCCTTAGACATGAAGTAATCAAACAGATTAAAATGTGTAATTATTGAATCTTGAAGGTGAGCCATGCTTTCTGTGAATGAAGCTGATTTATAATCTTTTAAAAAAAAATATGAATTCTCAGGATGCTGCTGCACGCCCAACTTTGAGAAGGTGCTGAGGTGTGGGTATTCTTAATTCGCAGCAGTCCATGTCATGAGCATGTTGCTGGGCAGCATGTCCCAAGATTTGCCAAGGTGATGAATATATGTCTGATGTATAAACCGGATGGGATGGGAAGTGAAACTTGGAGGTGGTGGTATTATATGACAGAATGCAAGAGTTGATACCAATCTCGATTTTAAATAAAATAATTATTTATTTTAAATTATTTATTATTTAAATCATTTTTGGTATCATTATTATTAATGATCACTGCCTACTCGATTATTATTGTGACAATGAAGATAATATTAGTTGAGCATCTTATATTTTCACTCCATTGCAATAGAAGAACATATTTGTCGTATTGAAAATATTGACAGAAATGTGTAACGATGAAGCCGCACAATGAATATATCTCATATAAATCTCATTGTCCAGTATTCAGGGCCCCAGCGACTCCGAAAGATACTGAATTGATATAGATCTCATGAATCCTGCAGAGGTTTAATTGCCAGTTTGATTCCTGGCATAGCAAAGGATCTGAGCATCCTTTGCATAACCATCTTTCCTGGATTAACCAGTGACCTGCAGTCACAAAACAGGATGTGGTGTGCTTCTGGTCTCTATCCTCCCTTCAGTTTTGCTGCTTATATACTGTGTTTTAAATATAGTAATGCTACCTTGGTGGTCGCTCATTGACCACGAGAATCTCCTCCACTCACAGGAAACAGTGATAGCCCAACACATGAACGTGAAACATGTAACTGAAAAGGGAAGACCTTGATGTTGCCACAGCAATCATATGATGCCGGCTCAAAACCATCACACCAAATCCGTCACATCACGTCTCGACCCGAAACGTCACCCATTCCTTCTCTCCACAGATGCTGCCTGTCCTGCTGAGATACTCCAGCATTTTGTCTACACCGAGTCCAAGCACTGGCGAAGCTTCATACATAATAGACCTCACCATTCCCAACCAACCATCTGTTCCAGCCCAAATAATCCCAGCAAACTTGACCCAACCCTGTATCAACCAGGCTGATCCGTCCTTTTCCAAAACATTTGTTCTTGCATTCTTGACCTTCTGAAAACCAATTATCCGTTCCAGCCTCAATCACATTGAAAATCCCCTGCGAATTTACTCCTTTTGAATACTATTCAATATAATTCAGTCCTATTCAATATAAATTGATCCTACCGTCCTCTAGTTCTTCCAGAATGTCCAGTGTGGAGGACCACACATATCGCTCTGCGATTGAACCATCGTACTCCCCCAACGCTGGCAAGCTCTCCAGCTCATATGCTCCCCGTTTCTTCCAGTACAGAAACATTTCACATTGGTTCCAAAACAATCACCAAGCAGCATTTCAAAACTACTACTCAGCTCCAGCAGACAGAGAGCGAGGGCTCAGTCCTCCTGAGTGCACAGACTATCGAGCCGATCCACCATCCCACTGCAAAGGACGAATGCAAGAGGCATTAAAGCACGTCCTGGAGGCCTCCTGCTCTTGGACAGAGAACTGCATTCATCAGCTGAAAGAGTGGGACTGTGGGATTGTGGAGGGTGGCACTCAGTAAAGGACTGGCCACTGCGGCACCGCCTCGAACAAAGGCTTTCTTCATCTTTAACAATTCAATTTTTTAAAAGTGGCCACTTTATAGTTTAAGAAAAAAATAGGGCAGTACTTAACTTTTAACCCTCATATTTATTAATTGTATTTATTACAGTTGATGGAATTGAAGATTCAGCACAATTCACAGCCGAATGCAAGGGGAAAACGAGTTAAGCTGCAGTTCATGAGAAACGGGCGATAGGGCAATGAGTTCAGTACAAAGGCAGGCTGGAGAAGAGTAAGAACCCAAATTCTTGACTTGCTCAAACCATAGACCCCTAGTAGTTGAATACTTGACAGAGTGCAGATGCTGCAATCTGAAGCAACAACCAAACTGCTGGGGGACCTCAGCGGGTATTGGTGCATCTGCGGAGTAGGGGGATGTTTCGCTCAAGAAACATCGACAATTAATTTGACCCTCAGATGCTGAGTTCCCCCAACAGATAGAGTCTGAAGAAGGGTTTTGGCCCAAAACGTTGCCTATTTCCTTCGCTCTATAGATGCTGCCGCACCCGCTGAGTTTCTCCAGCACTTTTGTCTTCCCCCAACAGATTGTTTGGAGCACCAGCACATGAGTGCTCTAGTTGACACAACAGCACCGGAATGAAATACTTTTTTCACTACACCAGTGATTCAATGAAGGAGGTAAAAACATTGACTGCAGAATGATACAGCATGGGAACAAGCCCTTCTGCCCCAATACCAAGTTAAACTAATCTCTGCCTGCATGTGAGCCATCTATTCCCTGCATATCCATGTGATGCAAGACATGAAGGATTATAACTTACTTCACACAAAGTGATTCAAGGACAAACTGAATATTTGAGGTTGAAGTTGAAAATGGTTCTGGGAGAGATAGATAATTCAGCGTTTCAAGGCAATTTTACCATTCAATTTGATAATGTCATTTGACTTTCATCTATCCATGCATCCAGTTTACGTCTCATATTTAACATTTCTATTGACCGTGAACTATTATGGGAAGAATACCAAAATGTTACTTCTCTTCGTGTGAAGAAATTCTTCTGATATCAGGGCTGAAACTTCACAATTCTGCCCATTATTTTGAATCCATCATCTTAGTCAGATTCGCCCTCAGAATTTTTAAGGGAATGCAAGCCTGGCCAATACAAACTATCATCATAATTTAACCATGGCATCCTTCTCATGTCCACTGTGCCTCATTTCATGCCCAAAACATAATTTTGCAGCATTTGAAGCTGATGCAGAAATTTTAACTGGAGTTCTAAAATTTCCTCATATTACTCCAACTATCTAAGATAATTCCTTTAAAACTTGTTTTCAGTTGATGTGTCTCCATTTGTCACTTGATATTATTTTTTCCCTGCATTTTCCTCAAAAAGAATGTCCTTCTTCAATTAGATTGCATGGGATCCAAGGAGAGATAGCCGACTGGATATAATATTCATCGAACGAAGCAGAGGGTGATGGTGGAAGGTTTTTTTTCCAGACTGGAGGCCTGTGACTAGCAGTGTGCCTCAGGGATCCATGCTGGGCCCATTGCAGTTTGTCATCTATATCAATGATGTGGAGACGACAGATGGCACAATGGGCTAAGTGTTCGGCTGGCAACCGGAAGGTAGCCGGTTCGAATCCCGCTTGGAGTGCATACTGTCGTTGTGTCCTTGGGCAAGACACTTCACCCACCTTTGCCTGTGTGAGTGTGTCTGAGTGATTGGTGGTGGTCGGAGGGGCCGTAGGCGCAGAATGGCAGCCACGCTTCCGTCAGTCTGCCCCAGGGCAGCTGTGGCTACAGAAGTAGCTTACCACCACCGAGTGTGACTGAGGAGTGAATGAATAATGCGATGTAAAGCGCCTTGAGTATTAGAAAGGCGCTATATAAATCCCATCCATCATTATTATTGTCATACAAGGCATGATTAGCAAATTTGCAGATGGCACTAACGTGGGTGGCATTGTAGATAGTGAAGATGGTTGACAAAAATTGCAGCAGGATCTTGATCAGTTGGGCAGGTGGGCTGAGTAATGGTTGATGCTTCACTTCAGGCCTGTGTAATTAACTCATGTTTCACAAAAAACAATTTTTTTCTTTTTAAAAGCTGTTGCATGCGAAGCCAAGCATGAAAACGGATCTCTGCCGGATCTGAGCTGCAAGATCACCTAAGCTGGCAGAGAGGTGAAAACAAATTTGTTTTTCCCTTTTTTGGGAGGAGATCTGGAGAGTAGAATGACTTCACTGTCTGGTTAGTTCAGTCTTCCGCTACTCATATTTTCTGTTTCTTCTGAGTCTCACTTCCAATTTCTTTTGGCTTGGAAATTTAGGTTTGCGTCAGATGAGGTTCAGAATAAACAGGAATGAAATATCCAAGCAATAAAAGCTCAGAAGAAAGTATTAGCACAATCAGAATAATGAACTATTGCCAGGACCTAATCATACGGCATTGAGGTGGTAAATCCCAAGCGGCAGAACTTAGAATCACTGATCGCAAACATCTTACTGCACATGACAAGTGCTTGGCCAGGGAGTCGGTGAAACTGGAGAGCAGCGAGAACGTGGAAAGAGATGCAGGTACCCTGAAGTGAGTAAACCTTGTCCATTTCAGAACATGTTGGTCAAGTAGAAAAAGGAGGAACTCACTTTAATTGATATATGAATGGTCTGCCATTGTTTGGCAGCTGTGCTTCCTTATAGGGCGAGAAAAACTTCAGTCTCATTCCTGAAGCAAGTATAAAGATGGAGTATTATATTTTGTAGCCTCACTGTTACCAGCTTAACAGCTGATTTCACTTGGTTAGTGGTGTTAAAATGGAGCTGGATGGAGTAATGTATAGAACTACAAACCAAAGAAATCGAAGGCAATTGGTTGATTTCCCATTTTAGTTCTAAATCTGTAGGATTATGTCAGGGAGAACCAATTAACAAGAATCACACTGGAATTAACAAAAACAAATGCCAATTGATCAAGTCAAAATTTCAACAAAGCTACCAGATTCCACAGTGGAAAAAAAGGTTTACTTGAAGATAAATAAACCTTGTGTGAATGAAAGAGCATGAGACGACATTTAGCTCTATAGTCTAAACAAAGGAAAATGCTATTCAGCCCCTTAAGATAAACTAAGCAGTAGTGAAATGAGCCCATTCAGCTCTCAGACCTTTTACAAGATAAAGTACAACAGGCCATTCAGCTTCGAGATATATAGTATAAATAGGCCACTCAGCTTTCATGACTATTCTACTATAGTTAAATCATAATATTCCATTTATCTAAATTTAGTCTATATTTATTGTCATGTGTCCCAGATAGGACAATTAAATTCTTGCTTTGCTTCAGCACAACAGAATATAGTAGGCATGTTAGCAAAAAGTTGCCACTGGCAGGCGCCATCTTAGATACCCATCATCTAGTATTCTTGAAAGATCTAATTGGTATCCATACTCTTGGTTTAGAGTGTTCTAAATTTTCACAAACCTTTTGCCAACTCCTTCTCATTTCACTCCTGAATTGCCTTGATTGCAGTCTTCATCAACAAAGAATTGTTCATTTAGTATCTACCCAATCAATGGCTTTGATACTCAAAATACATCAAACAGATCATCTTTTCAGGGTCGATGCTAACCAGAAACCTAAGATGAACAGAGTTTCACTCTCTGCTAAAGTCCAGATGCAAGGCTTTCAAGATGGATGATCATGCACTGTAACAAGGCGGCCAAGTGCAATTTTCGCCAGACTATCAATGGTGCCAAGAGAGAATTCCAAAACGAGCTGGAGGCTCAATTCAATTAAAGAGACGGCAGATGACTGTAGCAGGGCTTGAATGTCATCAAAGGCTACAACCTAAAATCAAGGTCAACATCTGGCATCAATCGATCTCTACCAGATGAGCTCAATGTCTTTTATGTCCATTTTAAACAGGCAAGCAACGTTTCACCTAGGCTCATCCTTCCATCCCCTATTGGCACTGTCTCATACATTTCAGTGGCGGAGGTCAGATCTGTTTTCAATCGGGTAAATTCTAAGAAAGCGGTCAGCCTAGCCTGGATGGAGTCCCTGCATGGGTTCAAATATTGTGCGCCAGTCACCTGGCCATGGTCTTCGCCAACAACTTTAACCTCTCACTTCAACTGTTCACTGTCCCCAACTGCTTTAAGGAAGCCTCCATTATTCCAAACTCCAAACAAAATAAAATGATCTCTGTCTATCAATGTCTACCACCCAGCAACTCAAACATTGACCATAACGAGATGTTTTGAAAGAATGTAATAATGGCTCATGTCTGTGCCAGTCCTACAGGCAATTCAGACCTCTTGTAATTTGTGTACAGCACATGACAATAAACTAAGCGGAATCATCTTGCCCAGTAAATACAATGGCATTTATATTCTATTTGGCTCAATAAATGTAATATTATGCTGGGAAATCTGCAATGCACCCACTCTAAAGCCAGAGCATCCGTTCCAAAGAGTGGTGCCCAAAACAGAATGCAGTTTCATAAACAAATGGATAGCCCCAAGTAGTTTGGATGGAGGCAGGCGGCCTTCCTATTAACAGACTTTACAAATAAAATCTTTGTTGCAAATTGGCAAAAGCTATTTATTTTACAGGGTGTTCTGTTTCAGTGCTGGGAAAGTCACAGGCAGAAGGTGACTGAGGTTCCATTACAGCCAACAGCACTGTGTTGAACTCTTCTGTCCTAACGATTTCTCCCCTTCTCTGAAAACAGGAAGAACATCCTGGCTGGAATATAGAACGGTATGACCCAATGCACTTATCACATCTGGCTAATTGAGAATCCAGATGTGTTAATGGCATTTCTGATTAGTAAATTAATTAGTAAATCTGTCTCATTCATTGGGCATGTGATCTTGATGCTTATTTATCATAATTGAATGCTAATGTTAACATTTCCATACAGTTGATGGTAAAATGAAAAAATGTCAAGTGCTTATCAACTTTTGTGAGTAGTACTTTGTTCACTGAAAAATAAAGATGTGGAACACATTCACCTGTATTGTGTCACAAGGATTTACTACTAAAATTAATGTGTGGCAAATTAAATTCCTTGCGCAGGAACTTCAATTTTAGAAATGATTTACAGAGCTAAGGTATATTATTCCTCTTATACACTTCAATGCCTCTGGGTGGAAAGGAACATTGCATCCCAAGTTCCTCCAGCAGATCGCTTGTTGCTCCGGATTCCAGCATCTGCAGTTTTTTGTCTTCATCCATCATTGGCTGTTGTATTTCGCTTCACTTATCAACCCAGCTTCAATCAGTTTTGATATTGATTGAGAATGGGCTCCATAAGTACTGATCACTCTCGCAAGTGAGCCAGGATCAATAGGTAACTTGACATCATGTATGCTCCTCATAATGTCCTCCAAGTGAAGAGAAGACATGAACCCTTGTGAAAATTAGCAGCTTCAGACGAGGAAAATATCTGAATTCCAGTGAGAGCAGTCATCCTCAAGGACATAATCCAGCGAGACTAAACACATTCAGAAGTGGAGGGAAACATAGGAACTTAATTCTGCTCATTAATTTTTCTTCAATAGAGATAAATAATGGCTGTCCAACAACATGCGTTAATCCAAACTGTTTAAATGTTTCTTTGAACATTGTGAATTCAATTGACATTTCCTTAGATTTCCCTAGTAACACAACAAAACATGCTGCTCCTCACAAAAAAAAACATCTATATTAACCCAATCTGTTTAAATGTTTCTTTGAACAGTACAAATTTAATTGACATTTTCTTGGTAGGACATAACATGCTAGTCCTTCCTTGCAAAAAGATTGGCAGCCCCCCCATAGAAAATATTCATGGGCTAACAAGTTCTGTCAATTTAATCCATTAATATTGAACAAACATACTGAATATTATATTGTTCCAGTCACAACACTGCCGTCTGGCCACAGGGGTATCACAACTGAAGACATTGAATTACAGGAAGAAGCCATTCGGTCCGTCATGTTTGTGCCCAGGTCTTTGAAAGATCTACTTAACCCCATCGTTTCCCCAGAAATATGCAAATTTCCTTTCCAAGTTTGTATACCTTTGAATGTTCCACTTGAATTTGCTCCCAACACCTATTTAGGAGGTGCATTCTAAATCATATCAATTCAACATTAGGATCCTAGATTTAGTTAAATACTAATACAGCCACGCAACCAGGGATCAAATCTAGTACTTACTTGGCTACACTCGGAGGCGCAGGTTGAGCCAGTTTCGTGGTGGGGACCCATATTTGGCAAGGGCAGAGTTCATGCTTTGCACTGCAGAGGATGCCAGCTTTAGCCAAACACTGAGCTCCAAATGCCAAATGGATGTAGTGTTTTAATAAACTTCCTTTTCACCCATCAACAACAGATAAAACTCCTCTCATTGAACTTCTGTTTGTCTCTTCCCCCCCCCCTTTCTTCACTCATATATCTTGTCTGTATTATTGTCAGCCTTTCTCATGTTATTTTATTCTACCATAACTTCTCAATTTGTTGTTCTCATGCTTCCTTTTCAACCGACCTGTATTTTTTTTTGCCACTTTTAATTCTCGTAAACTTGTCTTTTTCACTTTTCTTCTTTGCTGTTTCTAACTTTGCAAGTCTTTACATTTAGCTTTTCTATTCTTTCTGAGTCTTCCTTTTTAATCATTTACTACCTTAACTCTCCCTTTACCTCAGAGTTGCTCCTTCTTTGTTGTTCCTTTATTTCCACCTCGCCCTTTTTGTGATTTGTTTTCCCTGTAGCCTTAGTCTTCTGTCTCACTCGGACAACTTCATTGCAGTCGATATCTGATTACAGTTCAAAAGTTAAGCTCCCAGCATCACCGGCATAATTGACCATCACCATGGCAGCAAGAGGCTGAAAAGCCCAGTAACATCTTTCTTCAGCCTGAGCTCTGTGTGTGTAGATAAGTTGTCTGTGTCTTGTATGCTACCACAAAGTCTTGTTCCTATGACCAGACTGCAGATTAATTTCCTCTTTGATATCTGTTTACCTTTATGGGGTCTGTCTGAAGAAGCCCAAATATTTCAGATGGAATTTTTCACCCCAGCCACAAACATGCAGTGCCCATATATATATTTTCTGCCACTGTGCAGTCCAATCTTTGTGCCAAGTCCTTCCGTAGCAGCCAGGATCAGCATATGGAGACGATTAAATAGGCTAAAGCTTTTAGACTCTTAAAAAGGAAAAGGTTTTCTGGAGATCATCCTGCATGTTAAGCTCCACAGCCGAGAGACTTTCTTTGATTAAATTAAACACAAAAGCAGTTTCATCAATTCAAACCTCAGTTCAATTTGTTGAAGTACTGCAAAAATTCTACAATTTGAAAAGGATACTTGCAAGAGATTTATTTAAACCACACCTTTCAAAAACAAGGGAGAACAAAGGGCTTCCTGTGGATTGAACTTTATTACATACGCAAAAGAGCAAAGGAAGCTGAAGCAGTGGCTGCTCTCCACTGTCTGGGCTTTATTTAAGCTAGACTGGAGAGGATCCTGTTTGAAATGTACTGCCTCTCTGTTGAATGCTCTTTGATGATCCATCTCAGAGCTGCAACATACATTTTGGATCTCCCTAATCATCTCTTCACCTAGTATAAGCAGATAATAGACTCTTCTACAGTCAACATTGCATTCTACTATTTCATACATACGTTTGAGTATCTTCCTATATATATATATATATATATATGGATGAATAATCACAAACATACACCTCCTCTGTCTCACTGAAATGCAGGTCTTTATCTCAATAACCCAAGGACATCATCTACAGCACAATCCTCTCCACACTTTTCAGTGGAATCAACATAGTCATAGAGTTATACAGTGTGGAAACAGGTCCTTCAGCCCAACTTGCCCACGCCAGCCGACATGTCCCAACTACACTAGTCCCACCTGCCTGTGCTTGGTCCATATCCCTCCTAACTTGACCTATCCATGTACCTGTCCAACTGTTTCTTAAACGTTGGGATTGTCCCAGCCTCAACTACCTCCTCTGGCAAGTTTTAATAGGTCAAATTTTTCACTCAGAAGGTGGCGGGTATATGGAACGAGCTGGAAGCAGTTGAGGCAGGTACTAAAACAACACTTGAAAGACATGTACAGGTACGTAGATAGGACTGGTTTAGAGGGATATGGGCCAAACATATACAAATGGGGCTAGCTTAGACGGAGAATTTTGGTTCACATGGACGATTTTGTTTCTGTGTTGTATGACTCGATGGTTCTAAACCTCTCAGCCTTCTCAGTTTAGTTGATTGTCAAGTGTACCCAGGTACAGTGAACAACTTTTGTTGCATGCTATTCAGTCAGCAGAAATACAATACATGATTACAATCAAGCCATTTACATGATAAAGGAATAACGTTGAGTGCAAGGTAAAGCCAATAAAGTCCGATCAAGGATAGTCTGAGTGTCACTAATGAGGTAGATAGTAGTTCAGGACTGCTCTCTGGTTGTGGTAGGGTGGTTTATTTGCATGAGAACAGCTGGGAAGAAACTGTCCCTGAATCTTGAGGTGTGCCTTTTCACACTTCTATATCGTATGATGGGGGAGAGAAGAGGGAGCGGCCAGGATGCGACTTCTCCTTGATTATACCTCCTTGCAGAGGCAGCATGAGGTATAAATGGAGTCAATGGAAGGGTGGTTGGTTTGTGTGATGGTCTGGGCTGCGTCCACAATTCGCTGCAATTTCTTGCGGTCTTGGATGGAGCTGTTCCCAAACCAAGCTGTGATGCATTCTGATAAAATGCTTTCTATGGTGCATCTGTAGAAGTTGGTAAGAGTTGTAGGGGACATGCTGAACTTTCTAAGCCTTCTGAGGAAGTAGAGGCTCCACCTCCAGTTTAAATTCCATTTGGAATATTTTGGAGGACCAAGAAACCAAGAACCAAGGCGTTGGTGTACTTTCTCGGTCGTTACTTCCAAATGGGTGGTCCAGGAGAAGTTGTTGGTGATATTGACTCTTAGGAATTTGAAGTATTCAATCATCTCTACTTGGGCGGCATCAATGCAAACTGAGGTACAGTATGTGTACCACTTTGCTTCCTGATGTCGACCACTATCTCCTTTTTCTTGCTGACATTGAAAGGTTGTCTCGACACCAGGTTCTCTATCTTCTTCCACTCTGCTGTAAAGAACGCTAGATCATTCAATCCTTCCTTTACTAACAATTTTATTTTCTTGGCAACATCTTCCTGTCTCTTTTGCACTCGCTTCAGTAGAATGACATCTTTCTTTTTTTGGAGTGTACACTGTACACAAACTATGATCTAAACTAATATTGTAAAGTGTTAACATAACCTTCCTGTTAATACATTCAAAACCCTAGCTCACACAGAAAATAGCCTTAAACCTTTTAACCACATTATGACCTAGTTACCAGCTTTATAAATCTCGTGGCATACACCCCAAAACCTCTTTGTTCCTCCATACTACTTCGTATTCTCCACTGAATGTAAATTTCTTTGCATTAATGCACCTCCCCAAATGCATTACTTCACATTCCTTCTCCCCCCCCCCCCCCCCCCCCCCCCCCCCCCCCCCCCCCATGGCAATTTATTGTATCATCTGCAAACTTGCATCATGCTCATTTAAGCCAAAATTATTTGGGGATGGTGAATGGAATACTGTGGAATACTATTGGTAACAGCTTGCCAATCACAAAAATACTCACCAACTAATATAGTTTGCTTCCTGTCAGATTATCAATTTTGGTTCCAAATGGATTTATTGCAAAAAAAACATATTAATATTTTTAACAGATTAACTTCAGGAATGCTACGCTATTTCGTCATGTTTGTCTGCATTTGTTTCTATGGCTATTATGCAGAAACATGGAACTGCAGATGCTGGTTTACAAAAAAAGACACAAAGTGCTGGAGTAACTCAGCAGGTCAGACAGCCTCGCTGGTGAACATGGATAGGTGATGCTTTGGGTCAGGTCTGAAGAAGGGTCCTGACCCGAAATATCACCTATGCAGAAGCATTTGATGAACATCAACTTTAGTAATTTACATGTTTAGTTTAGTCATGTATACAGAGGTACAGTGAAAAGCTTTTGTTGCGTGCTTCCCAGTCAACGGAAAGACAATACATGATTACAATCGAGCCATCAACAGTGTACAGATACACAATAAAGGGAATAACGTTTAGTGCACGACAAAGCCAGTAAAGTCCGATCAAAGTTAGATAGTCTGAGGGTATCAAATGAGGTAGATAGTATTCAGGACTGTTCTCTAGTTGGTGGTAGGTAGGATGGTTCCGAAGATTGATAACAGCTGGGAAGAAACTCCCTCAATCTGGAGGTGTGCTTTTTCACACTTCCATACCTTTTGTCTGATGGGAAAGGGTGTGACTCATCCTTGATTATGCTGGTGGCTGGGCACGAGGTGTAAATGAAGTCAATGGAAGGGAGGTTAGTGTGCGTGATAGTCTGAGGGTGTGCCCACAATTCTCTGCAATTTCTTGTGGTCTTGGATGGAACTGTTCCCAACCCATACGGTGATGCATCCTGATAAAATGCTTTCTCCGGCGCATCTGCAGAAGTTGGTGAGAGTTGTTGAGGACATGCCGAACTGCCCGAGCTTTTTATAGAAGTGGAGTTATTGGTGTGCTTTCTTAGCCATTGCTTCAATACGAGTGGTCCAGGAGAAGTTGTTGCTGATATTTTCTCCTAGAAATTTGACGGTTTCATCTCTACTTCGGCACCATCAATTGAAACCAGGCGGGATATGTGTACCGCTTCACTTCCTGAAGTTGATCATTAATTCCTTCATGTTGTTAATGGTTGTAGGTAATGCATTGCTGGCAGTAATGTGTAAGTCTGCACTACACCCCATCCCCGTCTAACCAAATCCAACATGCATTTCATTTTCGATACTTAAAATTCATATTATCCTAGCTTCCCAAGCAAGCCGATGATGAACACACACAAAAATCGGAAACTAGAGCCTGAACAAAACCTTTACATGGATTAGAGGGAATAATTCTGGGAGATGAAAAAAAAAAGCATCTCATTTCCCTTCATTTAGTTAGGTAATACAGAATTAGCAGTAATAAATACTGTTTGAATGTATTGGTACACCCTTCCCACATTTACTAGTATATTAATTCACAAGGCACAATTTGCAAAATATCACAGGCGACTGTGAGTCTTCTATCCACTCATGGGACAAAGCCTTTAATTACAAACAGGAATTACTGAGGTGCAACTTACCAACTTCATCTGGAGAATGTTGGTGCCTCCAATATCAATTTAGGACTATCTGCAGTTAGTTGCACATCTATACAGAAAGGCATGCTATAAAATGTCAAACATTTCCTTCCTACCGTCTTCTTTTACAAATTGTGATTCCACACTGGGAACAAACCAAAAAACCTCCAGTTTGTCATCAATGAGGCAATTTCCTTCGTGGCATCCTACAGTGTGTGGCAGCAGCACATCAGAGCACATTGCAGATAAATCCAAACTTGTCCTTGCTGGTGTTCACAGCTGGATACCTACTTGCAAATGTTTTAGAAACAGTATTCTACATCACTCACAGACCAATCAGCCCCTTCAATATGTTCTGCAATTTAATGAAATTATGGCTGATCCTCATTCTAATTCTTCTGAAGAAGGGTGTTGGCCCGAAACGTTGCCTATTTCCTTCCCTCCATAGATGCTGCCTCACCCGCTGAGTTTCTCCAGCACTTTTGTCTACCTTCGATTTTCCAGCATCTGCAGTTGCTTCTTGAACATCTTGCCCATTCTAATTCCATTCTTTTTTCCATTATATCACTTGACATCTTTAGCTAATAAAAAACAATCCCTGATCCAACATCAATTGTACCAACTGGGGAAGATTCAGCAGCTTCTTGTTAAACAAATCAAATTTTACAGATATTTATGAATTGACACAATGTTTTTGTTATAATACACTTATTTCCTATGTCCAATGTTTTTGATGCACAATTTACTCAGTTAGGAATATCAGACTCCGCAGTTGCTGTGGTGAGATGATGGTGCAAGGGCAATTTCTTGTGCTTGTATCGGTGATTGCAACAAATAATAAACCTGGCCCAAGCAGAAGCTGGTCAAAGTTAATGTAATCCAACTTGTTCTTTGTAACTTTCTGGGCAAGTGGGATTCAAACACAAGTATAAAACGTGATAAAAAGTGATTAAAAATATGAGCAATAAAACCTCAGTTTCCCAAAGTGCTTTATCATCTATGTCAGCGATGGCAGCCTCGCCAACGCTCTGCCCGTTTTGTCTTTTATGTTATTTTTAGTGTGTTTTAAAAGTATGTGTTAATGTTCTCTCGTTTTGTTTTGTGGGGGTGGGGGAGGAGGGGGTCAAGGGAAACATTTTTCCCCAAACTCTTACCTTGCTGGAGATGCGATTGTTTACCGGATCGTATCTCCTGTCGCTCTGTGGCCTAACATCATGGAGCTGGCAGCCTTGCTCGAGACCGACTTTGAGCCCCACCTTTGGCTGTGAACTTACCATCAGAGCCTGCGATCACTTATCTGGGATCGGCGCTCCAACTGTGGCCTACGGATTCCAACATCGAGAAGCTCGCAGTCTCAGGTAGAGGCTGATATCGGGAAGCTCCAGTGGCAGAAGGTTTCGACCAGCCGGGACCCAGGGTGGATCGCCCGGCACAGGGGAGCTGAGATTCCCCGATGCAGGAGCTTGATTGCCCTGACATGGAGGGCCCGCCGCCGGCTATGGGAGTCAAGATCGTTTCGTCAACGGATGGCTCGAGGCCCCCAATCACGGCAAAACAAAGAAGGGAAGAGATTTAACTTTTTTTCGTCTTCCATCAGTGATGTGGAGGAGTCACTGCAGTGGATGTTTATGTTAAAATGTATTTTGTGTGTTTTGTTGCTTTTTAGTGGTATGACTGTTCGGCAAATCAAATTCCTCGCATGTTGATAAATATATTTGGCTATTAAGTAATTATGATTAGGAAAACTATCAAAGGTTAATCATTGTTGTGGGAAATAGTCAGATCAATGGGCTGTAGACTGTTTTTGTTTTTTAAATAGTGCCCAAGGAGACTTCACATCCATCTTTGAATGTTCCAACAATGCAACAATCACACAATCTTTCCCCAAGAAATAAAACAAACAAAGTCCACATGTTAGCAAGAACAAAAGCACAACATTATAGTACCAAGTAACCCTTTATTAAAACAAATGCTTGGTCTCCAACTTTAAAATAAAGAATCCCCATCCAGTTCTGAATCCAACCAGAGCCTGACACAGGGAAACGTAGAGTCTGAAGAAGGGTCTCGACCCAAAACATCACCCATTCTTTCTCTCCAGAGAAGTTACTCCAGCATTTTGTTTCTATCACAGGAAATGTTGGAGTGGGCAGTGGAAGAATAAACAGAATGTGGCCAAAATAAATAAAAAAGCCTGCAGGCCCTTTATAAATAAATGTTATAAAGGGTCTGCAGGCTCTTACATTTACTGCATTGAACTTTAATCCCCAGACCCTAAGGCACAGTGCCTATTAAACCACATTACAAGCATTGCATGTATACATTTCCTTATGAATATGTATTTACCCCCATTATGACACAGCTTTAGGATGCTCGCGCCTCCTCAAAGGACAACAAGGTTTAATCCTTCCAGCGCCAGAAAGAGTAAAAGAATAGTCAGATGTCAAGTATGGCACCTCTCCTGTCACGCCAGCCTGAAAAGGAAACAAAACAGTCAGAAACAGGGTTTGAAAAAATCTCCTGGGACATCACTTCCAGGCTCAAGATTATTCTAGGACTGCTTCACAATATAATTGCATTATCACCAAACACCTGCTTCCATAGCTTCTGCCCATTCTTTGCCCTTCAGTGAATGACAGCAGTAGTGTTGGGGGATTAAGGGCGGGGGGGGGGTAACCCAAAGTAGAAATGTTAGTGTCCCTCCAACAATACTCATCTCGCTTTCTGTTCGAGTCCAAACTCTTCCCCAGCACAGAAGTTAATAAAGCTTCGTAATCCTTTCCACCTAAACTCTCAAGTCCCACATGTAGAATGTGAATTATCTTTGTCGCAGGATCACGGCAGACCCTTCCCCAAATAAGAGATCCCTTTATCACTACAGTGATATACCATAATTCGTTTACTACTTCACCAGCCCTTGTAATGACAGACCAATCATACATAGCATCACACAATCAGTCCCACCCAATAGTTAGTTATTACACATCTCCAACATGTACCAGAAGCACGTAATGTACCCCACCCACTATATTATTAAATCATAATCAATTATATATGACTGTATTCAAAGCAATAATTTGATACCGAAGCATCAAAATTCTCAGCATTAGCTTTCAAGTTTTCTTGCATACCAGAATGACTCATTAATATCCAAAACAAGTGTGGATACTTACTGCACAGCCAAGTGACCATTTACACTTCACTCCCTGGGCAAAATCTTACCTGATTTCTGAAGACAGAATTGGGGATGGTGACTGCCCCCACAAGCAAACAATTAACCTGCTTCAGTTTCGCTACAGGAATGGAAGTCAGTATGTAATACAATCTCCTTTCCAGATTAATTCCACGAATGATTCCTATGAAGAGGGGATCTAAAATTACTCAAATGCACACCATCCAGATTTCTAAAGTCCAAGTTGTGCCTAACTTTGTCTGTCCACATTATTGCGGTTCTGTATAGCATAATTACAGAACATAAATGACTCGAAGAAGGGTGACAGTCAAACAGTAGGACAGCTGTGGAGAAATATATTTTAGCCTCCACTCCAAGAACGCCAGGAAACAAGATTTAAAGCCACATTAGGGCAGACTGGTACTGAGGGTCAACATCAAATGCAAAATTGGTTGAAATTGCTAATTTATGCAAGACCCTTGTATTCCAGTGTGCTCCAGGGTGTAACCTTTCAGGAGAGGCCAGTCCCTGGCTGTTTGTGCCGGGGCCAAAGCACAATACCTTTATGACCATAATTGATCCGTTGTTGGAAACACTTTGACAGACTGTGCCTCTGTCTTCATACTCAATGACTATCAATCCTGCCCAATACCTGGCAACATTAGAGTGCTGTGAAATATTTTAACAATGGCAGTTAATTTCTTAAAAGTTTGAATACTTGCCCTGATTTTTGCATGCCCTTGAAGTATAATCCCCCTAACTATCTTGTAAATGCAATTTCATGGAAATATTCAACAATAATTTATTCTAATTCATCACTTTTTTATTAAATCAAATTCAGCATTAATGATTATTTCATGACTATGGCCTAAATACCCGACTTTGGTTTACCTCGAAGTTTGAGCTAGTTTAAAAGGGAATGTCAGGCATATTGGCATCAACCTGTATCAGTTTGGTAACATGGCTTACCAAGTTTGTTCCGGGTTCAGAGCTCTGACCCCAGCTGGAAAACCTAGAAAGCATTGGCACGCTGCTTGAAAATGAATGAATTTGTGAGGCTCATAATCTGCAACAGGAGAAGTGACCCTGCTGAATAAATAAATAGCGGGAAAAAAACCCAAACAATTTCCAGCTCCAGGCATCAGAGATTTGGAACCAAGCCGGAGGTAACATGGACATATCATTTGAGCCCATGTCTGATTCCAATGCCCACAAAGCCCAATGTGCCTCCACCATTCACTCGTCAGGTCCCTGGATTGTTTGGTGTGCGAGGACAGTCTGTGCGCTCAATGGCCAAGAGATTCTACTGGGACAATCATAAAAGTAAATGGATGTCTAAGTACATTGGTCCATCTTTCAATAACATGTACCGAAGTAGCTGTAAGATTTGCAGTTAACAACACTCATTGTATCAAGTTCCACCCAGCAGTTTTGGTAGCAACACCCTCATCAAATAATCAATATCAGACACCAGAGCAGAAACTTACACTGAACTGCTCCACCATGCTGAAAGACTTCCTCATTTTCATAGGCTGCCACTTGCAGAAAACATTACGCTCTAACCCTTTCAACCAACTCACATTAAAACATATTCAGTGATCTGGTGAATACTCCTCTAATAATAAATATCACGTTTAGGGAGAAATACTGCCAGATTTAACAACAGTGAATATATTTCATCATTGTCTGTACGAAGAAGTGACTTGATGGTCTGAATCTATCCACAGATTCATGATTAATGAATCAGAGCTGATCATTCAACTTAACCACTGGTGGTTATCCTAAACCAAGCTCCATAAAACAGTAAAGCTTTCATCCTCTCTTCTGATGACTTGGTGGAATTGGATTGTGAATAGTACATTTTGCCCTGTAGTATATGATGTGACACAAGACTCCTTTAACACTTACCAACACCAAAGCAATCACATATTGGAGACTGAGAGAGTAATACGGGTCCATCTGCATGGGTCTTGACACCACCTGGTATTCTGCACAGACCCACCAAACTAGCATTGACTGCATACAAGATATGTGTGGGTGTCACATCACAGTGCAACACATGTAGAACGACTGCATTAAATGGCACCTGCAAAAAAAAACACAAAAACATAAATTTATAGAATAAAAGGTTTATTGACATCTTAGACTACCGAGATAACTCCCACCACCACTCAGAGCATGACTTTTAACATGAATCACACCTGGAATGCAAAACTATTCTTCCTTTTTTTGAGAGGGCAAGCAATGAAGATTATATCTCTAGCGCCTCAAGAAGGATGGAAAAGACTCTTTGACACTGGTAACAGATGATTCAGGACCACCATTGTGATGGCTATCCATGCAGTTATCCCTCTGCAGTTTACTGTGCGATTTACTTTGTCACCTAACAGTTCATCAATAAACTGGCACTGCAGAGCATCATAGTCGATGGACTGCCCTGAAGTCCACATTCATTATTTGCAAAGAGACTCATGGCTTCAGTGCAGGAAAACAATAAGTCTGGTTCGACAGGAGCCAGAAGCAAACTGCTTTGCCCTAATTTCTACAAATAGAGCTTTTCCATATTGCATGTTCTGAAGAATGGTCATCCGTCTGAAATGTTGACTCTGTTTCTCCCTGCTCGACCTGCTGAATATTTGCCAGCATTTACTGTTTCATTAAAGGATAATGCCATGTTCACCTTCCTAAATTTCCCATTGAAGGATCAGATTAGATTATCCATTCCATAATTCCTGTGCAGTTTATTGGAAATTCACAATATTAAGTCCCCAAAAGCAAAATAAACAGATTACACAGGTAAATGCAACCTAAATGAAACATTAAAAAGTACCTACATTGTGAAGCTTCAAATGTTGAGTTGACAGAAATAAGCAAAAAAGAATTTAAGGAATGGCACTTACCTGATATGGCAACATACTATGCAAGGATAAGGGGTGGCGGATGTCCAATGACTGCAGGTGGCTGAAAGAACCCAGAAGAGCCAAATCTCTCAGCACATTGCTGCGGGATTTTCTGGTGGAAAAAATTTATTATTAGTGGCTTTGAAGGGGTGTCAGGACAGGGAGTTGCCTGCATTGCATCCAACACAGCTCTATTATCAGGCATCAAATATTGGGACAACAAAACAATACTCGCAGAACAAATAAAGGTAAAGCTCAGGGCCAAGCTCAGGGACCTTAAAATTTCAAACAATTTTGATAATAAGGCTACTTACACTTGTTGGGAAGAGAAAAAATGAAAAGTCAATGCAAGAGATAATAAATTGTGAGAAATTAACAAAGCTGTTTTAGATTGTTTAAAAAAAATTGACATCAAAGAGTGTGGTGAGGCTAACAGTATAAATACATAAATTAAAAAGTAAGCTTGATAAACACTAGGGTAAACACTAGGCATTTATAGAAGCTGATATATAGTAAACCTTTGTTATAATGGACCATTGAGGGGGAGGGGGGGGGGAAGAATGGTGTCCGTAATTGCCGATTGTCCACTATAACCAAGTAAGGTATTATCATTGTACGTGTAGTAGAATCAAACAACTACAGTTGCTGGTTAATGCACAAATGGACACAAACTGCTAGATGGAGTAACTCAGTAGGCTAGGCAGCATCTCTGGACAATGTAAATAGGTGATATTTTGGATCGAGACCCTTCTTCTGATTCTCGGTCTGGAATTGGGCCTGAAATCCAGGTGAATTAACTGCCCCGGCCTGCAGGTGGCTGAGGGAGGGGTGGCTGCGGGCGGAGTCAATGGTCGCGGCCAGTGGGATGGAGCGCAGGTAAGGGTTGGCAGTGGCGGCAGAAGGCACGACTTAAAAGCGGCCAAGGTATGTGTGTTGGCCAGCAGTGGCGGGAGAAGGCACGGCTTAAAAGCGGCCAAGGTATGCGTGTTGGCCAGCAGTGGCGGGAGAAGGTCCGGTCTGGAAGTGGCGTAGGCGGCTGGCTCTGCAAATGGTCGTCGCGGCCGTGCGAGACGGGGACAGCACGGGTGGCTGGGGCTGAGAGCGCTGAGGTCAGCCAGCACTGCAAGCGGCCAGGGAGGTAGTGCGGGTGGCCGATGCTGTGAGCGGCAGGGGATGTGCACGATCAGCTGTTGATATGTCCATCCGCTATAACCAAAATTTGTTCTAAACAGGTTATTTAAACTAGACCTTACTGTAGTCAGAAAATGAAGGATGGATGGAAGCCTAAATACAACATAAATCCTGGTCCATATTAGTTGAAGCAAATGTCTAATTTCTATGCTGAATAATCTACGAGAGTTGTGACCATATATCTGTACTTGAAATGAGATCACCTAATCGCCACATCCAGAGTTATGCGTCCCCCTCGCCGAAATGCATCCTCCTCATCCATACATGTATTCACTCACAAAATATTCAAATTTTCCATTGCACAAAGACAAGAAGTGGGTAGGGGACTTGTATATGAAAATAACCACAAATATATCTTTGTGTAAAAATAGTTTACGTAAAAAGGAGGAAGTTGGAGGTTTCTTGGAACCAGTTCCTTTTATCCTTGTGGGTGGTATAGAGGAAGCTTGGCCAGTTTCTCTTGTGCAGTATACAGCGAGTACTCTGTACAATTAATATACACTGTTCACTGGTCATCCATCTGAAATGTTGATTCTGTTTCTCCCTTCATAGAGATTGCTTGACCTGCTGAATATTGGGAGGGAACAGACACTTGTATCCCTGTTAGGTGTTTAGAGTAATAGGAGATATTAACATAACATAGTTATACTTACGAACATCTTCCATCTTCCACTCCAGGAAACTCAGAATGAATGCACATCCATTTGTGTCCCTGGTGTCCCACGTGCATTTGCATCTCCTCATCTGAAGATGAGGAGTTTGAGGACAACTTGAGGTTCGCGGGCTTTTGCTGAATTTGGTGTTTCCCCTTGGTCTGCCACCCTGCAGCTGTCTGCACAAAGTCCGCTGTCAGAAGCACAAAGTCTTGGCTCCCCCTCGTGGCGACCAGCTGTACCACATGGGTTGGTGCCAAAAAACGGATCAGATCAATCAAAACAGACAAGCCAAATCCTATCAAAGAGGAAGGGAGACAGGTAGTGTTCAAGATCAGGTGGATTTGACAGAGACCGATTGAGGCTAAATGCGTGAGTATAAAATGGCATGATTTTGATCCGGGACTTTTC
Organism: Amblyraja radiata; assembly: GCF_010909765.2. Classification (NCBI taxonomy): domain Eukaryota; kingdom Metazoa; phylum Chordata; class Chondrichthyes; order Rajiformes; family Rajidae; genus Amblyraja; species Amblyraja radiata. Next base: position 26,337,701 of record NC_045986.1, on the reverse strand, counting down.
CCAAAATGTATGATGACTCGTATAAATGAATTCAATATTGTTCCTCTAATAACACAATCGCCATTCTGTAATCATTATACAAATTTATCAAAGTGATTAATTTACTGTAAAACAGTTATATTAAATTTAAACTGCAAAATCAAAATAATGAGCAAAAGGAATAGACAGTGGAGTTACCAAAATATACTCTTGTATTCATTTTTTCAAAACTATTCTCCAGCTTAGTTTTAAAATGACTGTTGAAGGTGTCCAGATCACAAGTGGATGACAATTGTGGCAGGAGATGACATAACTGCAAAGTACATTTAGCTCCTGAAACTATCTGACATGAGACAATATCTTGAAGATAATGGTTTGCCATTTATTCTAACAATAATGGGAAGCATCATTTAGCCAATGTTGTCAACTACATGGGAGAAACTAGAACTGCGCATACTGTATCATATTAAATTGTCTCATATTAAATAGGTTAATTATGCAAATCATTATCTCAGGTGCTGTTAGTCTGGATTGAGAATTTCTACACTCTCGTGCTATTTCTGGGAAACAAGGGCTAACAATATATCAAAGAATATTCACTTCATGTGCAAATGGAAGGCAGTGGTACCTATGGAATGTATACTCCAATATGCTGTGGGAGTGGGGTTTAATTAATGGAAATAAAGCAATCTTAGTATCCAAGTTTCTGAATGGCAGTGATGTAGAAGGTAGTGCTATTGTTCCACGTGGACAGCAAACCTGGGCTTGATCTTGACCAGCATTCGGAGCTTGGCTTTCTCCCTGTGACTGTGCAGGTTTCCTCTGGGGACTCCAGTTTCTCCAACATCCCAAGAAGATGGTTGGTAGGTTATCCTTTGTTTCATTAAGTAAAATAATCTATGTTTAAGAAGGAACTGCAGATGCTGGAAAACCGAAGGTAGGCAAAAATGCTGGAGAAACTCAGCGGGTGAGGCAGCATCTATAGAGCGAAGGAAATAGGCAACGTTTCGGGTCTTCAGATAATAATCTAAGTGCAGTTTCTGGCAAGTCAGTGAGAAACTGGGAAATAAGTGGAGGATTATTCTGAGAGGAAGCAAAGATTTGAGAAGCCTAATAGCCGCTTTCTGCAGTGTGAGAACATTTTAAAACGTACAAACATGACTTAAAAGGGCCAAATGACACTTTATCATCTATACTCGATTGTATTGTAAGGTTTCTGACCTTTGAACCAGCCCATGGTATTTATGACCAGTGGAGCCTCTTTCTTGTACTCTGCAAAGAGGTACCTCACAATGTTCATATATCGATCTGGGTGTTGATCACAGAGCACATTACCATAATACACCATCTTGCGCGGTTCACACTGATGCATGTAAGGAGGACCTATTAAAAGATAAAGGAATTAAACACAATGTGGGAAAAGAAAGGAGAATGTGCATGACAGTAGGCAGAGAAATTATAGTCTTATAATTATAATTATAGAAATGACTGTAAGTGCAAGCATGAGAGTGCAAGATCATGCGTGTGTCAGGAACTGGAGTAAAGGGTGGGAGTAAAAGTGGTGAGTGATGAGCAAAGAATTTGCATGCGCAAAAAGTCAACTTCATCCTCCGTCACAGCAAGAACAAAAGCAGATTCCTTGTTTTTTTGTGTTAAAACTAAACCGTAACATTATCTTCTCCCCGGATGTTTAGCTTTAGCATGCTCCATTTTTTTTTTTAAGTCATTGTATTCCAAAGGCTACCTGCATCAACATTGTTCAGTTGTATACTTACTGAAAATAGGCTTTGTCACCAAGTTTAGTGCCATGCAGCCAGGGGGACTAAATTCCGTCTGACCTACGTCAAGTTCGAGAAATTCTACACATGGAATGCTGTGGGAGAGATAATTAAACGATGATAACGTTTCTCTGCTATCGCCTCAGGTAGATAAAATTCATAAACCGGACAACAGCTTGAGAAAATATAGTGTATTATAATAAATCACTTAGCCATCAGTGCCCATTCAACATGAAACACGCCATCAATCTATGTGGATCAGTCACAGTCATTAGATCATTTTTGCAGTTAAAACATTCACATTCTAAATATGGGGAAATGTAATATTCCCCATCATTGAAAAGTTAATGCAAGGTGTAATAAAACTTACTGATTCAGAAGCGAGTTCATGAGATGTCTGTTAAAGGTTGACTTCCCTACATTCTTTCCTCCGCATGTCAAGATGACAGGATACCCATTGTCATCTTCTAAAATGAAACCATATATGCATTACACACTGTAGCACAACTTAATCATATTAACACCATGACTGGAATAGAAGTAAACCACTCGGTTCCAATTCAATAGCAGCAAATATGATAACAACCTCCCCATTCCTGTAATCCCCTGGTAACCTTTTGTCACTTACTTGTTATGAATCAAAGTGCTGGAGGAATTCAGTGGGTCAGGCTGAATTCGGCCAGCATTTCGTATTTTGCTCAAGATTCCAGCATCAGCAGTTTCTTGTGTCTCCTCTTTATTGAAACATTTAAGGACTAGGGTCTCAGAAAAATAAACATCCTTTTCACAACCATACTGCCTAATCCTCAGGATCTTGCATGCTTTAAATAGTCCCCTCTCATTTTTCTATACTCTAGCATATGCTAGTCTCGACTCGCCAACCTTTCCTCATTCAATAACCTGTCTATTCCACGTATCTGTTTTCTACGATTGCTTCCAATACATTTATACCCTTCCTTAAATAAAGAGACCAATACTGTACATTGATCTCCAGGTGTGATTTCAGCAATGCCCTATATATATATATATGAATCATAACCATAGTTCTATATTTTAATTTCCCTTGCAATAAATGAAAACATGTTAGTTTTCCCAATTATTTGCTGTACGTGCATTTCAGTATCCGAAAGTTTAGGTAATATACTTTATTTTTTGTGTCAAAATAGACCGCTTCACTTTTTTTGCAGATAATAACCTGCGCAGACAGTGAAGAAAGCTAATGACATGTTGGCCTTCATTGCGAGAGGATTTGAGTTTAGGAGCAAGGAGGTCCTATTGCAGTTGCACAGGGCCCTGGTGAGACCACACCCGGAATATTGTGTCCAGTTTTGGCTCCTAATTTGAGGAAGGACATTATTGCTATTGAGGGAGTGCAGCGCAGGTTCACCAGGTTAATTCCCGGGATGTTAGGACTGACATGTGATGAAAGAATAGGTCGACTGGGCTTGTATTCACTGTAATTTGGAAGGATGAGAGGGGATTTTATAGAAACATATAAAATTCTTAAAGGAATGGACAGGCTAGATGCAGGAAAAATATTGCCGATGTTGGGGGAGTCCAGAACCAGGGTCACAGTTTAAGAATAAGGCGTAGGCCATTTAGGACTGAGATGAGGAAAAACATTCATCCAGATTTGTGAATCTGTGGAATTCCCTGCCACAGAAGGCGGTGGAGGCCAATTCACTGGATGTTTTCAAGAGAGTTAGATTTAGCTCTTAGGGCTAAAGGAATCAAGGGATACGAGGAAAAAGCAGGAACGGGATACTGATTTTAGATGATCAGCCATGATCATATTAAATGGCAATGCTGGCTTAGAGGGCCGAATGGTCTAATCCAGCACCCATTTTATGTTTAAGCAACTGTCATTAGTATAGAGAGGCATAATGTTGGCATGACGTGAGCGGTTATAGGGCCTGTATTCACACTGTAGAACTCTCTGGTGAATGCCTGTGTAAAGCAATGATATAACAAGGGCAGCAGAAACACTAAATCTTCATACTTGCCATGTTCCAAATCCTTCCTCCATCAACATCAAGTCCCCAATGCTTACCAAGACACGTCTTTACAAGTTCCTGCACAGTGGCCGTCCAGCTTTCGGACATATTCATCCCCTGATCATCGGGAAGAACAACTACCCCAATAGACGCCAATGCTGCGCATTCATTGAATGCAACTTTCCCAGAAATCATCCCTTTCTGAAAGGTAAGAGTCCAAAAAATAAATTAAATTCACTGTATAATTTGATACAGAAATGTTAAACTATACTCAGTAAACTATACTGCATCAGGAATAATGGTTTGACTATCTGCAATAAATGGATAAAGGCCAATCATGAGATATAATACCACAACGAAGACTCTCAGCACCAAATAAATGAATGAGCGGCTCATTGCAGTTTCAGCAATTCTCAAGAGCAATAGCCTAATTTGCTCACAGCACCCAAGTAATCCTCGACCATCTTCAAATCCCAAATACAACATCTGTACCTCATGTTGACATTTTATAAAACTGCTCAAGTATCTCTGACAGACATTGGAAGTAATGGAGGTATGTTTCGCTCGGACCCTATAATAAATTAATCATATTCATTCTGCATGATGAAGCTTTCTATGGCTAATATTGTACATTGTATTTTACGACAGTGACCACACTTTAAATTGGCAATAAAGTATTTTGGAATGTTCAAAAAACTGGCAAGCTGTTTATTTTCTTACATCAGTATTATCCCTAATTTACCATTCCAATTCATTTTAAATGTCTCTTAATCTTCAATTGCATCCAATCTTATTGATCTTATTTTATTCAGATTAGTAAATAACAAACAATGGTTAGCAATTGAAAGCCTATTTTAAAGGCTGCTCGGACAGAGATCTGCAGTTTTCAGTACAAACTAATACATAACACAACCTCAGTGTTGTAGGCAGCCCTACATTTATCCACAGAACAAGAGTCACTCGACAGTGATAACATCCTGGACACTCACAAACACATGCACTAAACCCAGACAGCATTCTTTGGATGTGGTTGTAAATCTTATAAACCACTCACTGAATGTGATGCAAATATTTCCTTGTAGTCAGAGATGTTGGACAGAAAGAGTGTTTCTGGGCTATCAAGATGCTCCAACAGCAGGACTGAGCTCGAAGATGTCACCTCCTTCATCAAAATATGTCTTGAAGCTGCAATAAATACAGAGATTAGGAGCACAACACCAAAATACCCCCATTAGCAATCCTAAACTAAAATGCGAGTGTTAGACATACTCAGCAACTCCAGCAGCATTTTTCAGAGAGAAACAGAGTCCATGTTTTAGGTTGATGACCTTTTTATCAGAACCTGAATTCAGCTAGAAAAATTAGGGAAGCGATTTCAGCTTAGCAAACCCTCTCATTCCATCCCAACAAACACATCTAGGACAGATACCAAATGGGTCAGATAAAGAGTAAAGCACTGTCAATATATTTTAGGTAGACAAAAATGCTGGAGAAACTCAGCGGGTGCGGCAGCATCTATGGAGCTAAGGAAATAGGCAACGCTTCGGGTCGAAACCCTTCTTCAGACTATATTTTAAATGTCCTTAAACTTCACAAAAAGAATGCAAACCTTGTTTTGTTTTACTTTTTATACCGTTTGGTAGCCTTCCTGGGTATCTATTTACGGCCATTACTAGTTGTCACAATAAAAGGTGCAGAATTTAGAAAAGTGTAAATCCCAGTATTATTAAAAACACTCCCAATTTTATTCTACAACAATTTCAGCTTATATGCACCCTTGCACCTTTACAGGAACATTATCAAACACAAAAGCTGCCAAGAGTAATTAAGATAATAGGTCAATATTAAGAGGTGACTTTTAAAATATTTTTTTAAAGAAGGAAACGAAGCAGAGGGAGGGAAAATCCAAACCAAGATGTTTGTTAGTTGCAGACTTGGGCACTCACACTGTAATTACATTCAGCCCAAGTGGATAAGACAGATAGTTGGGAAAAGAATTACAGAAATATGGAGGAATGAGACCACAGCAGGATTTAGAAACCCGAATAAAGATTTTAAAGGAAGAGAGACACAAAATGCCGGAGTAACTCAGCGGGACAGCCAGCATCTCTGGTGAGATGGAAATGGGTGGCGTTTCTGGTCGAGAGAAGGGTCTCGACCCGAAACGCCACCCATTGCTTCTCTCCCGAGATGCTGCCTGTCCCGCTGAGTTACTCCAGCATTTTGTGTCTATCTTCGGTCTAAACCAGCATCTGCAGTTCCTTCCTACATATTTTAAAGGCAAGGTGTTATTTAACCAGGAGATAGTATGCTTGAGTATGGGTGAACAGAAGTTGATCCAAGTTAGGACACGGGCAACAACGTTTTCGGTGACCTCAAGTTCAGTGAGTGCAGAATGAGAAAGGCCAGGGGTGTGCTGGAAACTTACATTTCAGCTTTGCTAAAGCCATCAGACAAGGCCCTTACAACTTGCAATAGGAATAAATTCCTGCAGACCCCGTGTACCACGCACCATCCTCTTGCTACACAAATGGTACAATAGACATTTGATGCATCTGGTCTAACAACTAGTATTTCTTTCCGTGGATCCCAGATCCTCACCTGCTGCTACATGGTGTCGTAGAACTGATTTCACTTCCATTTTCATCTCACGCTTCGTCAGGCCTGGTTTACAATGAGGCAGAGCCTCGATGCTCAGCGCAGCATGTGTTGGTAAAGAGTACAGATGGTATGCGGGCTGCCCCTCTCTAATTGTAAACCCAAATACCTGAACACTCCCATACAGGCATGTTACTTGACATCTTCCTCGAAAAGTCAGTATCTGTGTAAATTAAAGCCAAATTGAAATTCATGGTAAAAATGTGTCTTTCACTCTCAACAAGGATTACATGACATAATGTCTTATAACAGTCAATCTCTGTGCTCACAAAGAAAAAAACAACATTGGTAAAGAGCAACAAAAAGACTAGTGAGTCAATACTTCAAGGCTGGGGTGGGGGGGGAATGATGGATTTGTAGCCAAGTTTGCAGATGACATGATAATATGTGGAGGGAAAGATGGAGTTCTCCTTCTTGCGTATGGCGTGCACAGCCTAAAGTTGTAGGACAACTTGTTCTATTTGATCTTATTTGATTGTGCACGTCGGTTTGATTGCATTCGGTGAAACAGGGCGGACCACGTGAAGGTTGCAATCTTCCACCCCAAAGATGGAGTTGAGGAAGCAGGGAGTCTGCAGAAGAAATTGGATGGGTTTTGGAGGGTGAACAAGGAAGTGGTGAATGGAATACAGCATAGCAAAGTGAACTATCATGCACTTTGGTGGAAGGGCTAAAGGTGTAGACTATTATTTAAATGGGAAAAGAATTCAGAAATCAGAGGGGCAAAGGGACTTGGAGGTGCTGGTGCAGGATTTGCAAAAGATTAATTTACAGGTTGAGTCAGTAGTACAGAAGGCAAATGCAATGTTAGCATTCATTTTAAGATGACCAGAATATAAATGCAAGGATATAAAGCTGAGATTTTATAAGGTGCTGATCAGACCATATTTGGAATATTGACTGCAGTTTTGGGTTCCATATCCGAGGAAGGAAGTGCTGGCATTGGGGAGGGTTCAGAGGTTTTGCACTCAGCGGTTTTGCACTCAGTGGGTGAGGCAGCAATCTATGGAGAGGAGGAATAGGCGACGTTTTGGGTCGAGACCCTTCTTCAGACTGATGTCTGGGGGGATGGGGGGGAAAGAAAGGAAGAAGCGGAGACAGTAGGCTTGTGGGAGAGCTGGGAAGGGGATAGGAAGGAGAAAGCAAGGACTACCTGAATTGGAGGTCAATAAAAGGACATTCCTTTAGAACGGAGATGAGGAGGAATTTCTTTAGCTATATGGTGGTGAATCTGTGTAATTCATTGCCACAGAAAGCTGTGGAGGCCAAGTAATTGGGTATTTTTAAAACAGAGATTGATAGGTTGTTGATTAGGAAGGGCATCAAAATTTACAGGGAGAAAGCGAGAGAATAGGATTGAGAGAGAACAATAGACCAGTCATGATCAAGTGGCAGAGCACACTCTATGAGGTGAATGGTTTAATGCTGCTACTGTCTCTTATGATCTCAGTGTTGCAGAGCACCAGTTCCAGAGGCAAAGAACAATGTTCGCAATGGGGTAGAGGCGAGTCAGACAGTACACTAGCTTTTAAAAGGACTGTTCAGAAGTCTGATAATTCAACACCGCATGAAGGGCGAGGGGCTGAAGGAGCAAGGAGCAAAACAAAACTCTTTAATACCTGTGATGGTGACATGAGGACTATACTTTGTTCATTCCCAGTGTTAATTGCAGTGAAACAAAATCTTGCATTGACTTCGGAGGATGCAGTGCCATTGTCAACAAGATCTTCAAATGGTTCACCATTAAGCCCACCATTAATTGTAAACAAGCCGGCATTCAAACACTGTTGCTCGATTCCTTCCTCTTTCTCCTCAGTTCCATTCGCCTGCTCTATTAAAGTCCTGCTCTTTTTTAATGAAATGTTGACCTTTTCCTCCAAGTTTTGAGATGGGGGCTCAGTTTTATTTTCTTCCTTGTGTAGTTCACCAGTATTTGATTGCAGATTTTCATCATCCTCACATTTTTCTTTGGCACTTTCCCATTCAACGGCATTTATTGTGCTGTGTCTGAGGCGTGGTCTCTTCATTCTGCGGCGACAGGGGGCAAGTAAGCAGCAACGTCGCGTGAGCACGCTCAGCTGCTTGGCTCCTGAAACATCAGTCAGTACCAACATGGTCTTGCGCTTCCACCTGCGGCGCCGAGCTACTGTGGAAACAGACTGGCTCAAACACATCCCCGCTGGATTAGTGACTCTCATCTTTTGTTAGTTTCAGCACGATCCAACTGCTTGAGAGGAGAAATAACATATTTAAAAAATCAGTAATTATTCAGCTTTCTGGTGCGTGTCTGAGTATTCAATGTGGGTGATTGACAGATCTGACAGAATGATTACATAGAAATGCAGAATCAAGAAAACGTAACGCCACATCTCTTAAAATCCTTCTGTTTTAATCTGTTATTTTTAATTATTTGCAACAGTAATTAACCTGGTTTCAAATATTTGTTTTTGATTGCTGTCATTCAACTCTACTACCTTCTCTAAATCCATCTCTACAATTAATCAGTTTTCTCTTCCAAAACTCCATTCCCTTAGTATTCCAGCCAGCTCTGAAACCTGCTTAGTGCTCAAGGTAGTGACTTTATGCAACAGGCAATCTATAATCTGCCTACAATTAAAAGCACCGTACTATTGTTAGTAATTCTATACACCTTGATAATCCCCTAATGCACATTGCAATAAATTCCAATTATTCCTTGCTCCTATTCCTCACCTCAATCAAAAACATTTTCATATCTTGAAAAAATTTACAGCAACAACCATGTTCATTTCCCCATACCTATTCTCTCATTGCATATAACCATTTCATACCCAGGTAGACAAAGGTAGACAAAAGTGCTGGAGAAACTCAGCGGATGGAGCAGCATCGATGGAGCGAAGGAAATAGGCAACGTTTCGGGCCGAAACCCTTCTTCAGACTGATCATACCCAGTTAATCCTCATAACCCTTTTCTTTATATTCTCTCCACTATGTCCCAATGTGCATTGTCTGCCAAAGCAAACTGCAAGCACACTTCACAACTCAGTACCCACAACCCACCAAAAACAACTATTTGGCCGGGTGCATTTCTATTGAGTTCTTTGAGCATGTGACAAGCATTGGATTTTCAGAAGGCTTTCAATGAAGTCCTACATAGGAAATTGGTTATCAGTGCACTTAGTTGCAATATTGTGACAGACCGAATAGAACCAAATGGATCTTTCTCGGGTTGGCATACTGTACAGTACTGCTGGGATTGATACTTATGCTCCAGCTTTTTACAATTTAAGTCAATGATTTGACTGAGGGAACCAATGTCATCTTTCCTTTGCGCTGATAATGCTAAATTATAAAATGTGAGCTGGGAGGAAGATGTAAAGAAGCTTCAATGAACTATAGACAAGCCTAGTAAGTTAACAAGAATTTGGCAGATGCAAAATAACGTGCCAGAATGTGAGGTTGTCTCGCTTACACTGCCCCTGCCCCATCGCCACATGAAACCACACTCTGCCTTGCCCTCCTACACTACACCCGTCTTCCCTCCTCTCCAACACAACACCCTCTCCCATACCTCTCGCCCAGCAGAGCTGGTCCTTACCCTCAACTTCTCCTTCAACTCCTCCCACTTTCTCCAAATCCAAGGAGTAGCTATGGGCACTCGCATGGGCCCCAGTTATGCCTGCCTCCTTGCACGGTACGTCAAACAATCTTTGTTCCAGGCGTACACTAGCACTATCCCTGAACTCTATCTCCGCTACATTGATGACTGCATGCACCCATGCAGAACTCACTGACTTCATCAACTTCACAACTAATTTCCATCCTGCACTCAAATTCACTTGGACCATCTCTGACATCTCCCTACCGTTTCTAAATCTCACCGTTTCCATTACAGGAAATAGACTATTGACCAACATCTACTACAAACCTACTGACTCCCATTAGCTATCTTGACTACACTTCTTCCCACCCTGCTTCCTGTAAAGACTCTGTCCCCTACTCCCAATTCTTCCATCAACACTGCATTTGCGCCCAGGATGAGGTGTTCCATACCAGGGCATCGGAGATGACCTCATTCTGTAGGAAACAGGGATTCCCTTCTTCCGTTATAGATGAGGCTCTCACTAGGGTCTCCTCAATATCCCACAGTTCCGCTCTTACTCCCCCTCACCACCATTCGTAACAAGGACAGAGTCCCCCTTGTCTTCACCTTCCACCCCATCAGCCGTGGCGTACAGCATATAACCCCTCCAACATTTTTGCCACCTCCAACGGGATTCCACGACTGGCCACATCTTCCCATCTCCACCCCTTTCTGTTTTCCGGAGAAATCGTTCCCTCTGAAACTACTTGGTCAACTCGTCCCTTCCCACCCAAACCACCTCCTCCCCAGGTACTCTCCCTTGCAACCACAGGAGATGCAACACCTGTCCCTTTACCTCCCCCCTTGACTCCATCCAAGGACCCAAACCGTTTCTCCAGCTGAGGCAGAGGTTCACTTGTACCTCCTCTAAACCTCATCTACTGTATCCGCTCTTCCAGGTCAACTTCTCTACATCGGCGAGACCAAGCACAGTCTCGGTGATCGTTTCGTTGGAACACCTCCGCTCAGTCCGTCTTAACCTACCTGATCTCCCGGTGGCTCAGCACTTCAACCCCCCCTCCCATTCCCAATCTGACCTGGTCCTCCCCCATTGTCAGAGTGAGGACCAGCGCAAATTGGAGGAACAGCACCTCATATTGCCCTTGGGTAGCCTACACCCCAGCAGTATGAACATTGACTTCTCTAACTTCAGAGAAGATAGCCCTTGCTTTCTCTCTCCATCCCCTTCCCAGTTCTCCCACTAGTATTACTGTCTCCGACTACATTCTAGCCCCCTCCCTCCTCCCCTGACATCAGTCTGAAGCAAAGATACTGGTCTGAAGCAAAGATTATAGAGGAGCTCTGCTATAAGATCTTTGGTCTGAAGAAGGGTCTCGACCAGAAACGTCGCCCATTCCTTCTCCCCATAGATGCTGCCTCACCCACCGAGTTTCTCCAGCATTTTGTGCCTGCCCTCTCTCACATTGCAGCAGCCACCTGCCTCCCCCTCCTGTACTGCAAATCTCTCTGCTCCCAGACTGAAATCCTTTCTAATATCCCACCCTAACTCTATTTGCCCCCCCCACCACCACCACACACACAACACCAAGTGCAGCCTCACGCCACTAACTAACTGTCGCCGGCGACGGACAATCCGCCCCCTTTCTCCGCGCCTCACGACTGTATGAATCTTCCAAACCCATGTACTTTCATTTTAGCTTCCCGACTTTCGACAATAGACGGAATTTGAACAATACCACGATTACAGCCGCTCCCGCTCTGGCCCCGGCCCTGTCCCCGGCCCCGGTGTCCCGCTTCCAGCACCTTCCACCCCGTGCTGGCCTAACACCACTGGTGGCGGCCATTCCACATCGCTCCCGGAATTACTTTCGTGCGGCTCCCCCTGCTGGTGGGAGGTCGAAGCGGGACAGCGGCATCCTTCAGCAACTCACGTCCTCACATAGAAAATAGGTGCAGGAGTGGAGGCCATTCGGCCCCTCGAGCCTGCACCGCCATTCAATATGATCATGGCTGATCATCCAACTCAGTATCCCATCCCTGCCTTCTCTCCATACCCCCTGATCCCTTTAGCCACAACTAACTCCCTCTTAAATACAGCCAATGAACTGTGGCCTCAACTACTTTCTGTGGCAGAGAATTCCACAGATTCACCACTCTCTGTGTGAAAAATGTTTTTCTCATCTCGGTCCTAAAAGATTTCCCCCTTATCCTTAAACTGTGACCCCTTGTTCGGGACTTCCCCAACATCGGGAACAATCTTCCTGCATCTAGCCTGTCCAACCCCTTAAGAATTTTGTAAGTTTCTATAAGATCCCCCCTCAATCTTCTAAATTCAAGCGAGTACAAGTCAAGTCTATCCACATGATTGTTCTATCGAGATACACCACGCATCTTCTTAGAGCGAGATTCAAGATTCAAGAGAGTTTATAGTCATGTGTCCCTGATAGGACAATGAAATTCTTGCTTTGCTTCAGCACAACAGAACATAGTAGGCATGACTACAGACATAATCAAGTTGCAAAGAAAGGTTCTGTACCTCCCCAAAGTCAGGCAACTAAAACTCCTGTGGCCCAGCACCTGATTATTCCGAAATCCTGATGTTCGGCTCCTTCTGGGTCACAGCCTGAGCTGGGCTCCAGAATATGCCGGGGTCTGAAACATGTAGGCCTGTGGTTGGAACCAGGGTCTTGGCTTCTTATTTAATTCCCACTGCCTTTAAATTTACCAAGGTCACTGGAAACCGTATTATTCAAGCCAAATGTGTAGGAAGGGGGTGCAGTTGCTGGTTTAACCAAAGACAGACACAAAATGCTGGAGTAACTCAGCGGGTCAGGCAGCATCTCTGGGGAAAAGGAATCGGTGATGTTTCGGGTTGAGACCCTTCTTCACACTGAGAGTCATGGGAGAGGGAAACTAGCCACAACCTTGAAAACATCCTGGTCCTCAACCCAGTGGGAAACAACTAATCCTTTTGGGCGATATTAATACCTGCATGCATTCCCTACTACTTCCTTGCTCTCTGGCAACTCGAATGAGGTCTGCCTCTTGACCCCATCAGAGAATAGTTGTATGTCCTCATGATAATACTCCTAGTCTGAATGAAGGACAAGATTGTCTGCATTACCTGTGCCATGACTGGTGCCAACTGTAGATCAGTCACTATATTCCTAATCCATGTCGGGTATTCGTACAGACTATTCCTGGAGTTTGTTATCTAGAGCATGCGTGCCATCTGGAGGCAGTTCAGACAGGGAGTGGACAAGAGGAATGTGGAGGCTTTCTGAATAGTCTGTTGCCTCGTGGTTATTAAAACATAATGAAGTTAAACTACTTGTCGTTATTCACACAATTTCAGACGTGGTGTCAGAAGTGTGATTCGGGCCCACATCTTTTGTATAAACTTTGCTATAATTAAATGTATGTATATTTGCTTTTGTTTCATGGGGCATGAACTAAAGAAAGAGGATGTAGATCAGGCACAATATTCCTAATCCATGTTGGGTATTCGTACAGACTGTTCCTGGAGTTTGGTATCTAACGCATGCGTTCCATCCAGGGGCAGTTCAGACAGGGAGAGGACAAGAGGAAAGTGAAGGCTTGGTCAATAATCTGTGCCTCGAGGTTATTAAAACTTATAATGAAGTTGGATTGGATTGGTTTGGATTCAATTTTAAGTTAAGTTAAATTACTTGTGGTTATTCACACAATTTCATACACCAACGACTGCTGGATAGCCCACTGACTGATCCGCTCTATTGTCTTCATCAATCTGGTGCCAAAATAACAGCATTGTTACTCGAGGATTGATGTCAACGTTCTCAATGACCATGCACACCAATATAAATTAATGTACTTAAATTAATGTGAATGAATTAATATTGCTCTTTAACTAGGCTTCAGAACACTGTTTTTAGAAGGGTCCCGATCCAAAATGTCACCTATCCATCTTCTCCAGGGTTGCTGACTGACCTGCAGAGTTACTCCAGCACTTTGTGCCTTTTTTTAAAATCACATTTCTTTTGTCCATTTACGGTTTTCTAATCAACGTTTGCCTTTTTTGGCTGAATTTGGTTTTTAGCAGTGGCCACTTTTAAAAGTCAATAGAATCCGGACAGTACAAATAATAAGTTTCTTTGTGAGGCCTCCCCACCCAACAATGGGGGTTGGAGTGCACCTGAGTTTAATGTTCTTTCTCCTGCTGCCTGTTACTCAATACAAACTCTCTCCATAGGCATATAGCATTGATATCCTTCAAATGTGGAGATGTGTGGATATTTTGTCATTATTTTTGTATGTCTTCTGATTTCCCTCAGAAGGATAAAAGGTTAGTTAAACTGTTATCTAATCTACATTTATAAAGAAACAGATTTGTCCATCTGTGAAATAAATAGTAATTGTAAACCAGCACTAATTCTTGAAAATGTATTAAAAAGGGTATCCCTATTTCACATGGTTAAGCTTTCATCCTGTTTTTCTCCCCATTCTCTCCCTTTCTTTTTGTTTTACGTATTTTCTGAGTATTTTATCCTTATGTCTTTCCTTCTCCGTTGCAAAGGAGATCCACCGTGTTCTTCTCGTTTACTTTGTCGGCTTAACAAAAGTGGCCAAACAGATGATCAAAAGAATGTTAAAACTTTAAGTGACCAGTTTCTACAGTTCACAAATTCACTCAAAGGAACTTCTGAAATCACGGACCCTATTCATCGAGTCTTGGGAAGAGAAGGGGAGACAGGTAAGTCACATCCTTTTGGCTGGTTAAAAATTCTTAAAACCTAACTTTAAATTCAAAGGCAATGCTCCTAGCCATTCCACAAATAATAGAAAAAAGCTAAGTCTTTTTTCAAAAACAAACATTTCCCACTTAACTAAGTCAGGTAGCTGGACATATTTCTGCCCCTTCCAACCTCAATGATCAATGTCCTTCACAACAGCCGTTTTATGAGAAAATCCCTCAAATTCCTGTGCATAAGCCTGTCTTTAACAAAAATAAAATCTGGGGAAAAGGCTCTGGTAATTTGTGGATGGTCATTTTAAAACCATGGAGCCTAGTGTGCCTGTAGCAGCCGAAAAACCTAATTGGTTACAAGAGACCTCGTAGGCTGGTCCCAGAAGCTCAGGCCTTGAATGGTCGCTGTTGCTCAGGCTTGATAATGTCTGGGACTTGGCATGACATTCCATGGATGCTCTTGGAGGCACAGATGATCAAACGATTCCAGAGCATTATTCAGGGAAATGTAATCCTTTTCAGAGTTCTGACCATTATTTCTCCCTCACCAATATAACCAGAACAGGCTAAATGTCTTTAGCACAACGGTTTGTGGGACCTTGCTGTGATACTATGATTACATTTCAAAATAACTTAATTGAACGCCAAGTGTTTTGAAATCCCCTGAGACCAGGAAAGGTGATTTATTTTTCTTCAAATTTCCCTGCAAAAACATTCTCTGAAATAGAAACATAGAAACATAGAAAATAGGTGCAGGAGGAGGCCATTCGGCCCTTCGAGCCAGCACCACCATTCATTGTGATCATGGCTGATCGTCCCCTATCAATAACCCATGCCTGCCTTCTCCCCATATCCCTTGACTCCACTAGCCCCTAGAGCTCTATTAACTCTCTCTTAAATCCATCCAGTGACTTGACCTCCACTGCCCTCTGTGGCAGGGAATTCCATAAATTCACAACTCTCTGGGTGAAAAAGTTTTTTCTCACCTCAGTCTTAAATGACCTCCCCTTTATTCTAAGACTGTGGCCCCTGGTTCTGGACTCGCCCAACGTTGGGAAACATGGCAGCCTGGACACTACATTGACATGTGCATAGGGAGTTCCACCTTAATTAGCCTTCAAGAAAGAGTGGCATTACAGAATTGTGGATGTTATTGAAATTTATTGCAGTAAACATGCTGGTGTGTCATCTTGCCTTTCAGTTGAAGTTTTCATTCCTTTGAAAGGCTCTCCCGTTGCTATTTATTGTCTGACCCCAGAACTGAGTCGGAAAACCATCAGCAATCCTATGACCCACTGGTGGAGAGAGGGGAAGTCCCAGGCACATGTCATAGGTATGTTGGACAAAATTTGCTTGTTGGTTTCTACAGACTTTCATAAGTTTCTGCAGAATTAATTGCCATCACACCCTCAGTAAAAGAAAAAGCAAATATACAATGGAGTGATAAATTATGGGAGTGTGTGAGCAAACAAAAATAATAGTAAGAATATCCTATTTGCCTCCCCAATACTCCTCATCCTGGGAAAAAGATTATTTAAAAAATATATAAAAATGCTCATTTTACCAAATGTTTGTTCTCCTTGCTTACAGTCAATGTTTTTTTGTTTGAATAGTACAAATGTTGAATCCTGATCATTAGGTTACTTTTTAGTGATGAAGGCTGTTGCCTCCATTCTCTAACCAAGCATTGAGTTCCAACAGGTCATTATTCTATGGGTGAAAACAATTCCCCTCAACTCTTCTCTAATCCTTCAACCAATTAACTTAAATCTATGTCTCCTAATTCCTAGTCATTTCGCTGAATGGATAGCACGCAACACAAAAGCTTTTCACTGTAGATAGACACAAAATGCTGGAGTAACTCAGCGTGTCTGGAGAGAAGGAACGGGTGACATTTCGGGTCGAAACCCTTCTTCAGACTGAGAGTTAGGGGAGAGGGAGTCCAGAGTTATGGAAGGGTAAGGTGTGAAAACAACAGATCAAAGCAGATGATGGTAAGGAAATGTAGATTAAAATACACAAATTGTTGAATTCTGCTAAGGGAAATAGGAGCCACTTTGTTTGTTCTGTTTAGGCTTTCGTAATTTTGTACACAATTAAGTATCCTCTGAGTTTCCTTTGTTCCAAATAAAATGATCATAGTATAGTTGGTATCCCCAACGCTACAATTCTCCAATTTTGGCAATGCTCTTGTAAATCTTCCCTATATCCTTCCCTTAGTGCAGTGACTGGAAGAGTGCACAGTACTCCAATTGAGGCCTAACAATGAATACAATTAACATAGAACAAGAAAAGTACAGCAAAGGAACAGGCCCTTGAGCCCACAACGTCCTTGTCAAATATTATTCCAAGATAAACTAGTCTTAAAACTCCCACAAAGTACTGGAGTAATTGAGCGGGTCAAGCAGCATCTCTGGAGGACATGGATAGGCAACATTTTGGGTAAGACCCCTGCACATGATCCATATCCCTTCATTTCCATGGGCCGACTTGAAACCTCTTAAACACCATGGCATAATTTCACTGCTTTCATATTTTGTCTTTCTGACAATAATGCCAAATATTTTGTTTGACATTTGCTTTCTTAATGCACCTAAGATCCGTTATACTTATTAGAGTTCCATTTACAATTTTCGCTTACCATTTTTGTCCTTCACAAATACTTGTAATATGTTCCATTTGATAATCCAGATCTAGCCAGAAAATTGGGAACATTATGACAAACCTTAGAAGCAAACCGTGTTTCTCTTCTCACAGGCTTGGGCTGAGTTGCTGAGTATTTCCAGCATTTTCTGTTTTTATTTTTAATTTTTAGCATCGGCAGGTTTCTTTGATCTTCACTGACTTTCAAGCAGCTGTTTCACTCCACGTTTGTTAAACCGTACCTTAGAAGGGCAAAAAATGTTTACTCTTGAAACAAGATAAATCATTGCTATAAATCTGTATCATAAGCAAAGGATTATTTTTGAATAGCAGGGCGATGGGACCAACTGGTTATTTCTTCTAGAGGACTGGCATAAGAATATTAGATCAGACAGCCTTCTACTGTTCAGTAGAATTCATTGCTTCTCTATGATGACCCCTGCATCAACCTGTCTAGCAGGAGAGGGCGATCAGTACAGAGTACGGCTCGATGGGAGTCTGATGTTGCTAAACTGGGAAACTTCGCAGGCCACTGGTTTCTATTATTGCACCATGAAACACATCAGAGGCCAGAAAGAATACAGCCTCACACTCCAGTTTTGTTTAGTAGGTGAGTGACTCACCCCCCCTTCTCTCCACCCCTCCTCTCCCCTCCTCTCCCCTCCCCTCCTATCCCCCCTCCTCTCCCCTCCCCTGGCCTCTCTCCTCTCCCCTCTCCCCCCTTTCTCCCCTCCACTCTCCCCCCTCCCCCCCTTCCCCCTCTCTCCCCTACTCTCTCCCCCCCGCTCTCTCTGCCTCTGCCCCTCTTTCTCTCTGTCTCTGCCCTTCTCTCTCTGTCTCTGCCCCCTCACTCTCTGCCCTCTCTCTCTGCCCCCCCTCCCTCTCCCTCTCTAGATGCGCCTGCGAGTTGGGGAGCTATGTCTGAGTGGATAGGGCGGGGGTGGAGTAAAATAAGCAAATAAATAATATTAATATGTCAAGCGGGGTGGTTAGTGTGTGTGTGTGGGGGGTGGTTAGTGTGTGTGTGGTGGGGGTGGTTAGTGTGTGTGTGTGGGGGGTGGTTAGTGTGTGTGTGTGTTAGGTGGTTAGTGTGTGTGTGTGGGGGGTTGTTAGTGTGTGTGTGTGGGGGGTGGTTAGTGTGTGTGTGTGGGGGGTGATTAGTGTGTGTGTGGTGGGGGTGGTTAGTGTGCGTGATGCCGTAGGTCGCCCTCCTCCCCCCACAACCGTGTTGAGGGGACGGGACCCAACGGGTCCCACTTGGTCTAGTCTCCTTTAAACTTTGCCCATCTCACTTTAAGGCTATGCCTTCTACTATTTGACTTTTCTATCCTGGTTAAAAGGTTCTGACTGTCTACTCCATATATGCCTCTCATAATATTATTTTACATATTCAAGTGATGTAATTCCCATACTCTCTGTAACGAATCTCATAAATTGGCAGCACCCATTTCCCAACACCTCATCTCTTGATCCTACAATGGCTGATTTAGTTCTCACTATCCCTCAATTCTCCATTGGTTATCTCTCCTTATGCAGACCCTCCACAACCCCCCTCCCACCCAAAGTCCCAGTCTCAGTTCTAGATAGTACATTTTTCTTTATACGTTGATTTCATTCAAACTTATTGCAATCTGCCGGTGTTCAGCTTGTTGTTTTACGATAGAATCTTAATCCAGACAATGTTTAATATAAAATGTTTCTCCTTCTCCAGCCTACCACATACCATTTCGAAGTCTCCAAGTTAATGTGCAGTTAAAAACCACAACTTGTGAAAAGCATTTTGTGGAGAATTCTGTCAAATTTCTGGAATCAGTGTTGAGCTCTATGTGTCGTCAGCTTTCCTGTGTGATAACAAACACGACCTGTAATTGCACACAATGGGGAACATTGGCAGGCACAGTGGAACATCACATTCAGCTCAAAATCCCAGGTATGTGGACAGACTTAAAGATTGCTGCATTACACGCCAAACAAGGCTAGCATAGTAATTCCAATGGATCAATATGTCAGTTGATGGGGAATTGATCTTCATGGCCCTGAATCTCTCAGCGCAGGCTTGTTTCAAGTTTATTTCCTTCCCACACAAAACTTATTTTCTTTTCCTATGCAGTGCAGTCACAAGGTGAAGATATAATTATGCCTTGCAAAACTGGCCAAGAGTGCCACAATGAAGAGACATTAAGGAAGGTAAGGATCATGCGGGGAATGGATTCATTCCATCACCAAACAATACTTACAATCCATTTAATACATTTTGTGCTTGCTCTGGGAGTGTTTGATGAGCGAATGAAAAGTAGTGTTTACTCTGTACTTAACTGTTGATGTACCTGAATTTGGCATTGTACTGTGAAAGGAGATTTATGCTGTACTTGACTCATGTATACTTGGTCAGTTAGGGTTTGATTGGGCAGTATTGCGGGGCGATTGCTCTGCTTCTTACTAATCCTATGCTGTCCTAATAGGTTTGGGAAACAAGTGTGAGCATGTTATTCCTTCCAATCTGTTCCAAGGATGGTTTACAAAGTGAATGGGCCTCAAGTAGATCAGTGGAACCCACAAATGTGCAAGATGTATGTCAACCCTCGCTGAATGGCCTGGTCCACTGGTGAGATCTACCCTTAGCTCATCAATCGTGAATGCTAACCCATCTGTTCAATTGTAGCAGGAAGGTACTTTCAGGAAGGTGTTATGGACCAGAGTTATTTAAATAATGCAATTGTGCATTCTTCTTGCTGCGTCTCTGTAGTTGAGTGCTACTTGGTTTCAGATAACAACATCAAGCCATCATAGTTGGAAATCATGAGCCCAGTGCATATCTCAGTGGTTGGGATAGATCTCTGCTACATGTTCAGAGCTAAAAGTAATATGAATCCAGCCTCATGTGTTTAATTGTAAGTCAGTTAGTCATGGTGCTGGGATTTACCATTCTCAAAACATGCTTAGAAACAACTAGTTAATTAATTTCTGTGTGAAATTTTGGTGATAAAGGAATCATACGGAACATGACATGAATTTGCTAAATAACATAGTTTGTATGGATTGTTTGGGGAAGACAGATTACCTCTCCTATCAACTGGTGATTAATTATTGGTATTTCTTACAACTTATCAAAACATAATGCTCAGGAATGCATGATACTTTGCACTTGTTGACTACAACGTTTGTGTATCTATCTCAGTGCAGTTAAGATAGATGGTTGTGGGGCTTGCAACAATATAAGATCAGAGCTTAGTACTGGAGCAATCAGCTATTTAGCCTTCCAGAGAAGCACCTCTAGTATTGGCATCCAGCAAATTGGGAGCTCAGCAACCAGTATTGGGGATAACTGCCAGCATGGCTTCTGAAGACTTGGCCCAATCTGGTGAGAAATTGAAAGGGCTGCAGCCAAAGTGGAAGGTAACTAGCAATTATAGGAAAATGAACATTTAATTAAAGTGTAAAATAAGTCACCTGGAACAATAAATGGGTATGAAATACATATGCACGAAATTTGGATTTTGAGCAACAGTGGGCAGGATAGAGGTGAGCAAGAAGTCTGAATTGTGTATTAGACTGTTATATTATGGATGTTAAAAATGTTACAGAACATAGAATAGTACAGCATCGGAACAGGCCCTTCAGCCCACAATGACTGCCGAACATGATGCCAAGACCAAATCTTCTCCATATCCCTCCATTCCTTGCACATCCATATGCCTATCCAAAAGAATCTTATGTGCCACCATCATATCCGCCTCAACCACCTCCCACAGCAACACGTTCCAGGCACCCACCTCCTCCATGCACATCTCCTCTAAATTGTGCCCTCTCACCATCTTACATATATATGTTTATTATAAATCATAAATTATAAATCAGGGAATCGCACCTGTCAAATCTGAGGAGGGTAACTGATATACTATCTGCTTTCTTTGCAGGCCTTCCAGAAAATACATACATTTTTAACCCAGTCTAAGTTTGTCCTGGACACCTCTAACGATGTGCCTCCTCTCTACTATGTGGAGGGATCTTTTAAGGCAATGAAGGTGGATCACTGCCTAGCAGGGATGGGGAAGTTATTTGGGAGGAATAGACCCTGCGTGGATTGCTGTGGTAAACATTTTTCTTTATTCAAATATGGTCATGCAAAACAGTCACCACTTCTGATGAGGGAATCAAGAATACAGGGACATAATCTTATATTTAGAGTCGGGTTATTCAAAAAAACAAAATAAGGAAACATATAGAAATATCTCCCCTCAAATTCCCGTAGGTAATGGATATTTTGTATTTATGGGATCTGGGCATTCTGGTAAGGCCAGCACTTCTTGCCCAGTCCCAACTACCCATGATGAGGTGGTGATCCACCTCTTGAATTGCTATAGTCCTTCTGTTGAAGATACTCCTACAATTCTGTTAAGCAGATAGTTGCAGGATTAAAACCCAGCCACAATGAAGTACCGTGCTTCCAAGGTAGAATAACGCATGTCTTGTCGGGGATCCAATAGGTGCTGAAGATAAACACAAAATGCTGGAGTAACTCAGCATTGTCACCCATTCCTTCTCTCCAGAGATGCTGTCTGTCTGGCTGAGTGACTCCAGCATTTTGTGGCTATCTTTGGTATAAACCAGCATCTGCAGTTCCTTCGTACACCATAGGTGCTGATGTTCCCTTGTGCCGACTGCTCATGTCTGTAGGTTTGGGAGATGCTGGTAGAGTGTGGCTGGGGCGAGTAACCATATCCTGCCATTGGATTTGGGAGCAGCACTATTGGCCAGGACTTACCGGCAGTTATTTCAACGGCTGATTTCTTACCTGTATAAAGGCACGAAGCCAGAAGTTAGTTTATGTAAGAGAGGGGTTCGCTGATGGGCTGAATTGCGATCAGCGCCACGTATGGAGGCAGAGAGAGAGAGGTGGGCTGCTGTAAACCGGACCCCGCACATACCGAGACAGTATTGTTTTTGTTCTCTCTGCCATGAAACTGATTTGTAACTAAACAGACGAGTGAGCCTTTTTCTCTTCCACTAGTCAGATCCTTGAACCTGGTCCCTTGAAACAACCTGGGACATTGCCCTGAAGGAATTCCTGCAGTGAATTCTTGGGCAGGGATGATTGACCTCTGAGATCCGCAATAGTTTTCCTTTATGTGAGGTAAAGCACCAGCCACTGGAGTATTTTCCTTTTAGTGTCCATTGACTTCAGGTCATATTGAGTGACATACATTCAAAGGGCACCTTAATGTAAGGTTCTCACCTCACCTCCAGAATTCAGTTCTTTAGTCCATGTTTGAACCTAGGCTGTGATGAGGTCAGGACTTGAGTGGTCCTGGCAAACACCAAAGTGTGCATTGACGAGTGGTTTATTGGTTAGTAAGTGCTACTTATTTACTGCTAATAGCACTGTTAATTCACATCAAATTGTTCTATCAAAAGCAGAGATTGTGGGATTTAGTTGGGCATCAAGGAAATGCTTGTTCATACTGTATACTAATGTGGCAGCCAATATGCATGGCAAGGTCCTCTAAACCAGCAATGTAATTAAGTTTAGATATTATGTTTGAGGGAGGTGATTGAGGATAAGCAGAGCCATGAATATTTATACAATTATTTAATCAAACAACAGAGAAGAAGGCCAAATGGCACATGTCATCTTCAGACGGTATACCCTTGTTCATCAGATAGCATTGAGATGGTTTTCATCTACCGGAGAGATTGAATATCTTGATTTTATATCAAATCTGCAAAAAAAACATCCTCAACAATGTAGCGATGTGCTACATCATCAGTTTAGATCATTAAAGTGTGCTGAGAATTCACAACCAAAACCCACTCAGCTGTCAGCATGAATCCAGAGTAAAAGCATGAAAATGCAACTCAGGATAGAATGCCTTAAACAATAGTTTAAATAAATCACAGAGCATGCTTGATTGATCAGACTAATTTAATTTACAGTATAATCCTGATTGCATGCTAGCAGGGGAGAATTCACATTTCATTACCTCCGGCGTTGATTTGGCCGAATATGATAGGATCACGCAGCATGTAAACAGGCCATTAGGCCCAACTCATACACGCTGACTAATTAGCATCCTATATTAATCTCATCGCCAGTACTTGGTCCATAAACGATTCAATTACTCTTCCAGACATTTTTTCCATTCCATCAATGACCCAGCTTCAACCACTCTTTCAGGCAATGCATTTCCGGTACACAGGTTATGTATGCCTGACTTACAGACACCCCTACATACGATCAAGCTCCCATAATATTATTAATATAAGTTTGACGCATGTACATATGTTCGCTTCTGTGAATGGCAGAACTGGTTGCTTCCCACTCACCAATTTTAGTCATTGTTCTTTATTACAATACTGTGGCAGTATCATTATCGCATCGTAATTTTTGCCTAGTGTCTGATGTGCAGACAAAATCAACTTATGGATGTCTGTACAAACAGAACCTATTCATCACCCAGGGATGGCCTGTACTTACCACTCTCTGATAAAGAAGATCATGCTCACTTCACCCTTACCCTAAACCAATGTCCTCTAGTTTTATCTATCTTTGATACGATGAAAAGACATGAGATGAACATGAACACCTTTAGGGCAGAAAGAGATGAAAGGCCAGCACCTTTCCAGATGAAAAAATGGTATTAGATGTGTTGACTGACTGCTTATGCTTTTCACACAGTGACTTGTGGACCAGGTTCTTATAGCCCCAATGGGACATCCATCTGTATTCCATGTCCAAACAATTTTTACCAACATAGATTTGGAAGGACTCAATGCATGGCTTGTCCTCTAGGCCTTAAAACAAATGGAGAGGGAGCAGTATCTTCAACTGATTGCCATAATGCTAGAATTCAAGAAAGGATGTTGGACTTCAAATCAGAAAAGTCTAGAGTGAATGATTCAACAGGTAATAGCAGGATCAATGTAATGGATCTTATAGAAACATATAAAATCCTTAAAGGATTGGACAGGCTAGATGCAGGAAACATGTTCCCGATGTTGGGGGAGTCCAGAACCAGGGGTCACAGTTTAAGAATAAGGAGTAGGCCATTTAGGACTGAGATGAGCAAAAATTTTTTCACCCAGAGAGTTGTGAATCTGTGGAATTCTCTGCCACAGAAGGCAGTGGAGGTTTTCAAGAGAGAGTTAGATTTAGCTCTTAGGGCTAAAGGAATCAAGGGATATGGGGAAAAAGCAGGAACGGGGTACTAATTTTAGATGATCAGCCATGATCATATTGAATCGCGGTGCTGGCTCGAAGGGCTGAATGGCCTATCCTGCACCTATTTTTCTAGGTTTTCTAATCTGCATAATATTTATACAATGCCCTGTCATCTGCTAATGAGTATTATTTTCATAACTTTATGTGCGGAAGAGAAATAATCATATTTGACCATTATCCAGCACAGGAATGTCAATGTTTCTGATAAATCTTGTGATAGAAATTATCTATTACATGGGGCATAGAGTGTAAAAATAGGGCAATTCTGATGCAACTTTACAAGACACTGGTAAGACCACACCTGGAGTATTGTGCATAGTTTTGGTCTTCATGTTGAATGAGGATGTGTTTGCATAAGATGCAATGCGGAGAAGTTTCGTTAGGTTGACTCCTGGGTTGGAGATGCTGAGATTGAGCAGATTGGTCTATACTCATAGGAGAACAAAAGAATGAAGACGATGTCACTGAAATATAAGACACTGAGGGGAATTGATGGATGGATGCTGAGAAGATATTTCTTCCAGAGGATGTTCAGAATTTGGGTTATTCATTTCAGAGGGAGATGAGGAAGAATTCTTTGCCCGCAGAGAGCAATCAATCTGCATATAATGTAGATGCAGTCATTGAATATTTATTCAAGGCAAAGACTGACAGATATTTAGACTAAAAGGCAGTCAAGGGATATGGTGAGAAAGCAGAATGTTAAGGCCAAGACTGGATCATCCAGGTATTAATTTAAGGGCCTATTTCTGCTCCTGTTTCTAATATTCTTCTGTTCTTCCAGCTCCAAAGGACGAAAGGCACAATTCCACTCATTTCATGATAACTATTGTTGTGTGCAGTCTGGCATTCTTGGGAACCACTGCTCTAACGATATACTGGTGAGTGAATCCTGTGATGATCAGATGTTTAATGTGAAATCTAAATGAATTTGGAAATGGTGGAAGAGATCTTCCCCAATTCACATGAACAAGACTTGTGAGGGGGGGGGGGGGGGAAAAATAAAGTGTTGGTAAAAAAAACAAATGGAGGGCAAAACCATGACTTGCAATCAGTCCAAAGCAACATGCAAGGGGAGATTGAAAGAGATAACTGAGGTGAAATAGAGAAGGAGGGTTAATTAGGAAATTCCAGAACGTGTACCCAGGGAAGAGATTTTTATTGTGCCTTTTATGACCCTTATTGGTCCTCTCTGAGATTGCATGTTCTGGAATAGTGGCACTGGCAGATCAGAGCACTTGGTGCACAGCAACGTCTCATTAACAGCAGTGTGATAATGGTCTGATAAATTGCGATGTGGTTGAAGTACGTATAGTTTAGGATGCCATTCCGAATTGCCCCGCTTTGTCCACACTTTTCTGTGCATCCGTGACAGCAGATAAGGACTCTGTTTGTTCCTCAACTTAAAAGCCAAACCTCTAACCATGCAGCATCCCACAGAACAACACCAGCATCTCACCTGAAAGGTCACAACCCAAAACATTGTCTGTGCATGTCCCTCCACAGATGCTGCCTAACCTGTTGAGTTCCGACAGCAGTTTGTCTTTTGGGAGCTTAGAAACTGACTGATAATGCTACCTTTATGTATTTTCAGAAGACGTTTGACAAAGTCCCACATAAAAGGCTGGTTTGAGGCCCATGGGATAAAGGGTGAGTGGGTACATGAATGAAACATTGAGAGCAGAAATCAATGGCAAAGGTTGTGTTTCAGTTTGGAGAAGGGTGGAAGTTTTCCAGCAGTCAGTGAAAGAAGCACTTTATTTTCATAATGTGGATTATGAAAGGTTACATTTCAAAATTGATCTTCTTAAAATATTGAGGTGTGGAAAACAATGAAGACAATAATTGTCACTAAGAGGAAATAGATTAGGTGGCAACATGATTGACATGACAAATAAAATTTAATACCAAGAACCATGATAAGAAAAAAAACTATGACATCTTAATGGTGTTAAAATAATGGTCATGATATATGCACCACTAACACTTTTTAGAATTTCTATAAACAGTACAAACTTCAATTGCAAAGTTCCTGTTGGGTTCCTTGTTCCATACACTCACTTTACTCAACTCATTCCCTGCTCTGCCTGTCTCCATCTCCAACCCATAATTCACAAACAGGACTGCCCATGATAGATAGATAGATAGATAGATAGCCTTTTATTGTCATTCAGACCGAAGTCTGAACGAAATTTAAGCAGTCATACATACAATACAATACAATAAAAAACAACAATAAACACATATTAACATCCACCACAGTGAGTCCACCCAACATCTCCTCACTGTGATGGAGGCAAAAGTCTTAGGTCTCCAGTCTCTTCCCTCCTCTTCTCCCTCTGCGCTGAGGCGATACCCCTCGGGCGATGTTAAAACCCGTCCCGCGGCTCAAACACCGCGGCCCGGGGTAGTCGAAGCTGCCGCTCACCAGTCCTGCTGACGCAGCCGCTGGCCCATGGCCGAACCCCGGACTCAGGCCACCGCCGCCAGAACACCGTGCAAGCCACCGGAGCATCGTTCCAGCCCCGGGCCGGATCGCCCTCACGTGAGTGCCGTTACCGTCTCAGCCTCGGGCTGGGCCGCCCCGACTGGGCGCCGCTCCTCCCTCGGGCTGGGCCGCCCCGACTGGGCACTGCTCCTCCCTCGGGCTGGGCCGCCCCGACCGGGCACCGCTCCTCCCTCGGGCTGGGCCGCCCCGACCGGGCGCTGCTTCTCCCTCGGGCTGGGAACACCGTACCTCCCCGAGCTCGGCCACTCCGACGGGAGCACCGTTCCTTCCTCAGGCCGGCCGTCCTCACGGTAGCGTCACAGCCCCTCACGGAAGCCCTGTTCCAGCCCCGAGCCGGGCCGTCCTCACGGGAGCGAGCCCAGTGCGAGTCCTGGCGGGCTCTGCCTCCTGAGCCTCGAGGTCGCCAGCTCCGCCATTAGGCCTCAGCGCAGACGGAGGCAGAGAAGGGGAATACGACATAAAAGTCGCATTCCCCCGCAGGGAGAGACAGCAAGCCCCGTTTCAACCCCCCCCCCCCCCAAACAGAAACTAAAAACCAAAACTAGACTAACCAAAACGAAAATAAACAACCCAAAAAACACAAAACAAACAGGACTGCCGGAGAGCCGCTGCAGCCAGAGCCGCGCCGCCACTAGGTCCTTTACACTTCTATTCTCCACAGAAAGGAGTCAGGCCCTCCGTTTCTTCCTAATGCAGATACACAACTAGCTCCCCTTAACTAACACCCTCCTCTGCCCAGCTGAACCTGTCTTCACCCTCAACTTCTTTT
The DNA here is from genome assembly GCF_010909765.2 of Amblyraja radiata. Taxonomy (NCBI): domain Eukaryota; kingdom Metazoa; phylum Chordata; class Chondrichthyes; order Rajiformes; family Rajidae; genus Amblyraja; species Amblyraja radiata. The sequence goes on along the minus strand of NC_045986.1, from coordinate 26,309,843 downwards.
CTTTTGTTTCCTCTCACTTTCTTCAAATCAAAGTCTGAAGAAGGGTCCCGACTCGAAATATCACCTTTCCACGTTCTCCAGAGATGCTGCCAAATCCACTGAGTTACTTCAGCACTTTGCGTCTTTTGAAGAAAAAAAATAGCCATGGGCAGGTGCATGGGCCCAAGCTCAGCCTATAGTTTCATTGTTACCATTCCTCAACCTTTTCTCCCGTATATCGCCGACTGCTCCTGTACCCATGCAAATCTCCTCAATTTTTTCAACCCTACCTCCAGCTTCCACCTCGGCCTCAAATTCCCTTGAACTACGTCTGACACCTCTTTTCCTTTCTTGATCTCTCTGTCTCCATTTCAGGAGACCTACTATCCCTAAACATAGAAAATAGGTGCAGGAGTAGGCCATTCGGCCCTTCGAGCCAGCATCACCATTTAATATGATCATGGCTGATCATCTAAAATCAGTACCCCGTTCCTGTATTTTTGAGTGCTGTCTCTTTCAGTAGCAAATTTCAAGGATTAATAAAAGCTGTGAAAAAACTAAGAATTGTTGTTTTTAAATCAGACCAGAAAGCTTTTTAGTTTAGTTAAGAGTTAAGAGTCAATTTCTTAAGGGGTGCCAAGACACTTGGAAATGTGTCCATTGAGAGTCCAGCTGATTTTTAACTGCATGGCATCATTTTTTCAGGAAATGTACAAAGACATATCTTGGCCAATAGATACTAAATGTTATAGATCTTAATGGTGTGATAGAACAAAAGAGGCAAGTGTCAAACCTTTGAAAATGGTAATTCATGTTGAAACAAGAGTTAATAAAGGGCAGGATCCTGGTTTTTCCATAAATAAAAGCATAAAGAGTACATAATGGGGAGATTGTGTTGAATCATTATAAAACGCTAGTTAAGGCACAAATTACTAGATCCAATTCTTATCACATTCTTGAAAAGCTTTGAATTTCCTTTATTTCCTTTAGTGTCATTCAGACCTTTCGGTCCGAACGAAATTTCGTGCCTGCAGTCATACATACAATAATACAATAATAAACAACAGTAAACACAAATTAACATCCACCACAGTGAGTCCACCCAGCACCTCCTCACTGTGATGGAGGCAAATATCTTAGGGCTGCAGTCTCTTCCCTCCTCTTCTCCCTCTGCGCTGAGGTGATACCCCACAGGGCGATGGCAAAATCAGTCCCGCGGCTCACCGAGCTCTGCGAACGGGCCGGCTCAAACACCGCGGCCCGGGGTGGTCGGAGCTGCCGCCCTCCAGTCCAGCGGACACAGCTGTTGATGACGTCGTCCACTGGCCCGCGGCCGAACCCCGGACTCAGGTCACCGCCGCCAGAACGCCGCCTCAGCCACTTTGACTATAGAGTTATAGCGCAGAAACAGGCCCGTTGGCCCACCGAGTCAGCGCCAACCAACGATCACCCTGTACACCAGCACCATTCTACACAGAAGGGACAAATTTACAATTTTACAAAATTAACCTACAAACCTGAACGTCTTTGGAGTGTGGGAGGAAACAGGAGCACCCGGAGAAAACCCACGTGCTCATAGGGTGAATGTGCAAACTTCGCACAGACAGCACCCGTAGTCAAGATCGAATCCAGGTCTCTGCCACTGGAAGGTTGCAGCTCTACCACTGCGCTACTGTGCCACCTTGTGTCTCAGTGCAGGTCCTAGAGGGCATGGAAGAGATTCAATAGAACGATTCATTAAAAAAAGAAATTCAGCTAATCCTCCTTTGAGCAAAGAAGAGTGAGGAGATTTGATATAGTGTACAGGATTATGGTGGATTCAGATAGGGTAAATTGAAGGCAGCTTCTTATCACCAACATGTTTCAAGTTGAGAAGGTTCAGATTAAAACTAATGGGTAAAAGATGCAGGAGGGATCAGGGGTGGTTGAAAAAAAAAACACCTTAATTTTTTAAGATAGAGAGTACTGATGATCTGGAAATTGTAATGGACTTTCCAACGTGGAATTGGAAAGGGGTATGGAGGAATGGAACCGAATTAATTGTTTGAAAGGGATCTTTTTCATACATGGTTATAATGTCTGGAATGAGTCTCGAATGGGCAACTTTTGATTCAACAGAGCAGAAATCGGCAATTGATAGCTAAGTTGCTGACTACACACTCAGATGGTAAAATAGCTATCAACATCCAGACAATTTTTATAGCACGCTTCCAGTGTCCTACTGGTAAATAAAATGAACAAGCTTCAACATATGGAGGTACAAGAGACTATAGGTGCTGGAATCTGAAGCAACAAACAATATGCTGGAAGAACTCAGCAGCTTGAGAAGAATGTGGGAACGGTAAGGAATTCTCGACATTTCAGGTCAAAACCCTCCATCAGGCCAGAATGGAAAATGAAGACACTCATGGTAAAGAGGAGAGAATAAGGGGTGAGACAGAAGCCAGAAGGTGATTTGTAGACTAAGGAGGACTGAAGGTTGACAGGCAGATGGAGGCAGGTAGTGAGTGAGGTGTAGGGGCAACAGGGACAGGTGCTTATCCTTCCTAAACATCAGATATCTCCAAATATTTAATTCCCATCTTGGTCACCTTGTATCCCTAAACTGTCAAATATTCCAGTAATCCTTATGTCTGTATGTTTGCAGCCTGGTGACATTCCTATGTAAGGATAAGGATGCCACTGCCAATCAGCCTGCACTTAGAGTGAAGGAGACGGAAAATGCAAACCTGAAAAACATCAAAACTTCCACACACCACATGCCAATGAAAGCAGATCAGAACAGGGGAACGTGGTTCAAATAACAAAGAATAAAAGCAGCATTAATTGAGAGCAACATGAACAGAAGGCGAGCAGCTGACCTCGGAGGAAAAAAAACTGCAGGAGAACACAGCTGGGACAAAGCAGGAAAACAAAGAACAAGAATTTACAAGGGATACAATGGCGAGTGTTCAGGAGGTGGAGCTAGCAGAGAGCAACAAAATGAAAGAAGCTCTTCTGCGTGTGTGTGTGTGTGTGTGTGTGTGTGTGTGTGTCCGTCCCGGTGTTTGTATATTTCTGTCGCCATATGGTTGTATGGATATGGCTATATTGTTCTGTGAATGTTTGTGTGGCTGTATTGAGAGCATTTGTATGCCTTGGCCTCTCCCCATCTGTGTGTGATTCTCTGTAACTCTGATATATATGTGTCTATGTGTCACTCTGTATATATATGTCCGTGAATGGGTATGTGTGCATGTTTGGGACTAAATGTACAAATTTGTGGAAACTTCTGAGTGGGCTTGGGAGTATTTTTTACTATTTGCCTTTGTTCAGTTAAGAATCGAGAGGGGTAAGCAATGAGTCCTGTTAGATATTCTCCTCTAATGTGGATAATTCCAGGGGCTCAGAGAGAGAGAGAGGAAAATAAATTGAAACTTATACAAAGAATGGTTTGGAAATTCTGTTTTTTAATTTCAAGCCAAACCTTTTTCCTGGAGTGGAAATGTCCAACACTAGAGGGCATAGCTACAAGGTGTGAGGGAGAAGGTTCCAATGGTGATGTGTCGGACAAGTTTTTTTACAGAGTGGTGGGGGCCTGGAATACATTGTCGGGAGTGGTGGTGGTGGCAGATATAGAGTCATAGAGTGATGCAGTGTGGAAACAGGCCCTTCGGACCAACTTGCTCACAATGGCCAACAATGTCCCAGCTACACCAGTCCCACCTGCCTGCGCCTGGTCCATATCCCTCCAAACCTATCCTATCCATGTACCTGTCCAACTGCTTCTTAAACAATGGGATGGTCCCAGCCTGAACTACCTCCTCTGGCATGGTTTCCCCTCAGATTCCTATTAAATCTTTTCCCCTTCACCGTCAACCTATGTCCTTTGGTTCTCGATTCCCCTACTCTGGGCAAGAGGCTCTGTGCATCTAGCAAGAGACTCTGACTATGGGAACCGATCTGCCAGCTCCGGCCAGACCTGAATTCCAGAGCCCCGGTCACTGGCGTCAAATTCGACCCACCAATCGGGCAGAAGTCCCGATGAGGTCAAGATTGGCTGCCTCACCCATCCTAGGCACCACGATTTCAGGGAGACTCGGGGTAATTTAGTCTGGGTTAAAGGGGGAGCCGGACCAACAGTTGCAGGAAAATCGGAGGTGGACCTGTATTATACTCAGTGTCTTCATGCAAGTCATCGATAAAGATTGCAAATAGCTGACGTTCAAACATGGTTCCTTGCTGTACCCCAGTGGTTGCCACGTGCCAAGACAAAAAATACCCCTTTATTTCTAGCCTGGTTTCTGTCCAATCAACCCTCAATCTAAGAGATTAAATTGAGCATCAAATCACAGCATAATGCAGGTTAACCATAAACCTGTAATTACAGATTGAACATCGATTTTCCTGCACCCTTGTTTCTAGAGAATTTCTGATTCATCCGATTTTCTGGACCAACAGAGGTCACGTGATAATGAAACAACACTGCACCCATGGTCCTCTAATGCCACCCCTCCTGTTTCTCTAAAGCACCGTGGAGTGCCAGAAATGTAAATACAACAAATATAAAATGTAAACTGAATGTGAACTGTTGTTGTAACACCTGGGGAGAGTGCTTTCTTCACCCCCCCCCCTCCCACCACCCACGCCCCGTCCTCCTCTTTCTCTCCTGGAGCCGCCAACAGACTCCATCTTGGGAGTGACAGCAAGTGAGAGGGGAGAAGCCCCAAGGTGTCTGAGTGTGTTCTGTGTGTGGGGGCCCACTGAAGCACTGTTCCCGGGGGACTACAACGTGAGCCGCAACAACAGCCTGTGTGGACCAGTGGGGTCAGAAGCTGGGGCTCTAAATGGCCGGGGAGACGGTGTGGGCCGGGGATGGGTCGGCAGGTCTGTCCGCTATATCCAACATCTGTTATAAAGGGGTTGTTGAAACAAGGGTTTGCAGTATTGCCTTTACGAAACAGTTTGGAGAGAATATTGAGGGAATAGTTGATTCTTTGACGACCAGAAAGAGCACTCGCCACTCGCAATGCCACCTGTGGGCACTTAGGGAATTGCAACTGAGCTCTCGTAATTTTTCCAGATCATAGGGATGGGTGGACCATTGGTTGCCGGAAAATTGGTGTTCAAGCTGTAGTGCATCTGCCTTCCTTCCTGCCCAATCTATGACCAATAATATAAAATATAAAAAGTGTAGAGGATATCCTGCAAATCATTACAGATTAATGTGGGGTTATAGAACCGAGTTAAGTGGGAAAGATTAAGAAAGACAGATAACTCTTCATAGTGGGTGAGCACTCTTGAGTAAGTATGATAAGAAAAACTGAACAGATTAGAATAAATCCAGGTTGGTGGGAGCAGGGCAGATGAATGGCAACAGAATCAAGAGAGAAGATGATAGGAAAAAGCTAAAACGGGAAAGCCTTGGAAACAATGAGAACTGAATGTTAACGGATCAACATAATTAGGGGGTCAAGTCTTGCGGTTGAGTTAAGAAATAATTTGCCGTAAATATGGATAAAAGTACTGTACTAATTGCTGATGGAAGTGTGAACGGGCACGGTGTTAGGAAAGAATGAGGCAATGGTCAGACCAGGACATATGAGGTCACCTGGATGGCTTAGTGTTCTGGGCAATCTGACATTTTGTTTTCATTCACTTGACTTGCACAAAGAGCATTCACTCCCAATGGGATCAAACAGTTGGAAAAGTGGCTCATGTTCAAAACGTTACAACATTTTCAAATATTTATTAACTAACATGGAAATGATTAAACAATTTATTATGTACTAACATTTCTTGCATTACATTGAAGTGTTTATAATAAAGGGTATTTTATAATGGTCATGTCATCATCATGCCTATTTTTCCTTTACTTAGAATGCAAGTTCCAGAAAGACTCACTCTGTATATATATGTTTCTTCTGGGAATGAATGAAACGAACTGTCAATTCTCATACCAAACCCCAACTAAGCATTAGGAAGATTAAAGCCATTCCTGTCTGCTGCAAGCTCCATATTCTTCCTTTGGCATTTTAACTCTGAACTAGACCATTTACAAACTCTGAATTCAAGCCAATGAATTCAATGCCACCCTAACAATCGTCACAAAATCCTTCAAATTCAATGCTACTATAAGCATAACACAAACTGAAGAGCCCACAATATCTGGCATTCACAATGCTAAATTAATCTAATCCCCTTTGCTTGCATGTGATCCATATCCCTCCATATCCATGTGTCCATCTAAAAGCCCCTTAAATGCCATTATATGCTTTCACCAGCACCCCTGGCAGTGAGTTCCAGACACACACCGCACCGCTCTCAATGTAAAAAACGTGCTTGCACACTTCCTTTAAATGTTTCTCCTCTGACCTTAAAATTATGTCCTCTACTCATTTCCACTGTTGGTAAACGATTGTGATTGTTTCCCCTATCTATGCCTCTCATAACTTTATGGATTTCAATTAGGTTGTCCCCTCAGCCTCTGAAGCTCCAGAGAAAACAATCCAAGCTTGTCCAACCTCCCCTTACAGCTAATACACTCTAATCCAAGCAGCATCCCGGTAAGCCTCTTCTGCAAACTCTCCAGTTTCTCCACATCCTTCCTGTAATGGGATGACCAGAACTGTACATAATATTGCAAACCTAAAACTGCAAAATGACTTCCTGACTCTTGTACTCTGTGCCCCGACTGATGAAGACAAGCGTGTCATACAGCTTGAGAAGACTCGGAGTGTTGGAGTAGCTCAGCAGGTCAGGCAGCATCTCAGGAGAACATATATCGGTGACGTTTCGGCTCGGGACCCTTCTTCAGTCTGATCCATTCCCCACCAGGAAGGTCTCAAGACCCTTGGTTCTTCCTTGAACAGAGAACCAATCAGTTCTACTCCACTAACATTCTCCTCTGATTGGCAGACTTGTCCTCACACTCAACAACTTTTCTCACTTTCTTTTAAGTTGAAGGTGTAGCCATGGACACTGGCATGGGTCCCGGCTATGCCTGCCTTTTTGTCGGCTATGCCGAAAATCCTTGTACCAAAGGTACACTGGCACCATCCTCCAATTCCTTCAATGCTACATCACCGACTGCATTGAGGCGGCCTCGTGCAGTCATACAGAATTTGTTGATTCCATTAACTTTATCACTAACTTACACCTTGTTCTCAAATTCACTTGGACTATCGCTCCCCTTTCTTGATCTGTTTCCATTTCAGGGGACAGACTATTGACTGATGTCTGCTATAAAACAAATGACCCACTAATGACCGTACAGTTATCGGGACTATTTCTCCTCCAACCCTGTCTCGTGCAAAGGTGGCATCTCTTCAATGTGATCTCACCACCAGTCACGTCTTCCCTTCCCCACCTCTTACCACTCTCCGCTCCCTCTGCAACTCCTTGGTTCACTCATCCCTTGCCACTCAAGACACACCATCCACAGGTACTTTTGCTTGCAACCACAAGAGATGTAATACCTGTCCTTATACCTCCTCCCTCACATCCACCCAGAGACCCCAGCAGTCCTTCCAAATCCGCATGCACCTCCTCTAAACTCATCTTCTGCATTTGATGTTCCCAATATGGCCTCCTTTACATCACCAACCATTTCACTGAATACTTGCTTCAGTCCACCAAGGCCTGCTGGATCTGCCAGTTCCTAACCATTTTAATTCCCCTTCCCAGACTGACCTTTCCATCCTGTGCCTCCTCCATTGCCAGAGTGAGAACACGTGCAGAATCCAGGAACAATACCTCATATTCTGCCTGGGTAGCTTACAACCGAATGGTATGAATATTGAGTCACCATGTTTTAGGTAACCACCATAACCCCTTCATCCCCTCTCTACATTCTTCCCCTTCACTTCCTGGTGTCCCACCTGGTTGCGTACCCACTTGTTTCTTTCTCTTTCACTCGACCCCCTTCTACCGATATTCCTTCCTCTGGCTTCGTATTTCATGCCTCTTCTACCCTTATCTCATTCTTAGGCTATTTGTCTTTTCACCTTTAGACTTAAATTTACTTTAGACCAGAGATACAGCGTAGAAACAGGCCCTACGGCCCACCGTCTGCGCCGACCAGCGATCGCTCTGTACACTAGTTCTAGCCTACACATTAGAGACAAATGACTATTTACAGCAGCCAATTGACCTATAATCCTGTCCGGCTTTAGAGCGTGGGAGGAAACCGGAGCACCCTGAGAAAACTCACACGGTCACAAGGAGATGTACAAACTCCATACAGACAGCACCTATAGTCAGGACCGAACCCGGGTCTCTGGTGCTGTAAGGCAGCAATTCTACCGCTGCACTCTGTTCCACCCCGTTATGTCTCTGGCCTTCGTCCAACCATTTGCCGATCAAAATTCCACTTCACCTGCATCCATTTATCTGTTGCCAACTTTGTCTTGCCCTCACCTCTCTTCCAGTTTTCTCTCTCACCAACTACAATCAGTCTGAAGTAGGGACCAACCCGAAATGTTGCCCACCAATGTTCTCCAGAGATGATTTTTTCTCCTCATAATTTTGTACATGTTATCAGAAACCCTGAGCCTCTTCTGCTACAAGGTAAACAAAACCAGCCTTTCTAATCTCTCTTCACATCCCAGGTTGATACATTTTCTTCTATCTAATATGCCCTATATATGGAATTAAATAGCAACATATGTGTAGATTGTCTTAGATTCCATCTCATCGATTTTTAAAGCCTGTTCAAAAAACAAACTCACCGGCATTTTATGGTCAGGGGTCATGTGGAGACAAGAAGAACTCACGTTTTTTACATTATTTCTGCTGCAGCAGCAGTACTCATACAAGGAGTGTGGAAACCTGCTGGGCATCCCTTTGAAGTTGAAAATACTGGCTTGGTAGCCCATGTCAAACCTTCAGGCCAGTTTGTGGTAGGAGGGAAGCAGCTGCTGAGATGCGGGCTGTTTGAGGGGGCTGGGTCGGTCTGGAAGTTATTACACTAATGACCCAACAAAAAAACGACACATGTGTCAAACTCACTTTTCAAAATCTTTCAAAGAATTCACACAGCACTTTGAGCGTGAGAACCCTGCTGTATTTCCCCAGTAGTAGAATATGTCCTCTCCATAGCTTCATGAACAAAGCCTATAAAACATAGCAATAAAACTTCATTCTCCAAATTCTAGTTTGGATATTGTGACAAAACCTCAAAGATCAGCAATACATTTATATGCAAAAATCATCCATTTTATTATTCACTGTCAGAATATGAAACATTTTTACTGCCAAGAACAGCATTTATTGTCCATCCCTAGTTGGTCTGAGAAGATGGTGTGGGCCTTCATCCTGTACCACTGCGACAGGTTGATCCATCCACTTAGTTTGTTAGGCACTTCACATCAACAACATAAGCGTGGGATAGCAGTTAGCTTTCCCTCCCCGAGGATGTCAATGAACCAGTCGGATTTTTTAGGAGGAAATGCTGTAAAACACAGCATATCGATCATCTGAAAAGCATTTGAGACCTGTTAACATCAGGAAATTGTTGGGTCATGCAATTTTGAGATATAAGGAGAGGCTGGACTGGCTGGTTTTCTTTGCCTGCGGAGTAAGAAGCTGAGTACAGTAAACCCACGTTATGATGGTCCAGGCAGGGCGGGGTGGGGGGGGGGGGGGCCCATAATGGGGTCCATTATTGCTGCTTGTCTGCTATAAAACATTAAGCAGAAGTATTACCTGATCTGAGCTACAAATCAAGGTCTCAATACAATGCAACCAATGGCCCTGTGACAAAACACCTGGAAACTCATTGTAGCCGGGGGTAGACAAAAGTGCTGGAGAAACTCAGCAGGTGCAGCAGCAACGTTGCCTATTTCCTTCGCTCCATAGATGCTGCTGCACCCGCTGAGTTTCTCCAGCACTTTTGTCTACCTTCGATTTTCCAGCATCTGCAGTTCCTTCTTAAACTCATTGTAGCCGGGGACTTCAATCAAGCCAACCTCACGAGTGTTCTACCAAAATGCTATCAGCATGTTTTTTGTCCCACCAGGGGTCAGAACACCCTCGACCAGTGCAACACATCCATAAAAAACTCCTATTGCTCCATTCTCCAGCCACATTTCGAGATATCAGATCATCCAACTGCGCTTCTATTCCATATCAGCTAGACAAAGGAGATTATGTGTAGGGGAGAACTGCAGATGCTGGTTAAATTGAAGATAGACACAAAATGCTGGAGTAACTCAGCGGAACAGGCAGCATCTCTGGAGAGAAGGAATGTGTGACATTTTGGGTCGAGACCCTTCTTCAGACTGAAGAAGGATCTCAACCCGAAACGTCACCCATTCAGACTGAAGAAGGGTCTCAACTTATTTTATCCTTTATCTGTGCACTGTGGATAGCTTGATCGTATTCATGCAGTATTTTTTTGGACTGGATAGAATGCAAACAGAGAGTTTTTCATTGTACCTCAGTGCATGTGACAATAATAAACCAATCTAACCTCAGGTAGGCAACTTGGTCAGAATATTCACGCTGCTTGCATTCTGTATGCAAAAGAAGACACCCTCAAAGCACTGGAACAATAACACCAAAGCAATCTCCACAGAATTCCAGAACCCCACTGGCAATATAAGTGAATCAATATCAGCAATCCTACCTAGGCTAACATCTCTGTGATGTTATCTGAATCTGAATCTGAATCCCAAGCACTGCCTTTAAATACACTCAGTTGGCTTCAATGGGCAAGCTATGTCACCAGGCTGTCTGGTTGTATGACAGTCACTAGATTTTTAAAAGAGACTTTATGCTCTAAGCTCTGTCACATTAAGAAATCATCAGATGGACAGAGGTAAAGATTCAATATTGTTCCCAAATCTTCCATGAAGAAGAATAACATCACCACTGATTTGTAGAAATTTAATTGCCACTCAAAATGTGAAGGAGCATTCAGGATGAACTGATGACCTCATATCCCAGTGACGGATCTTCTTGTATCGCTGCAGCAGTCTGATTCAACTGATTAACTTGTTCAGCACTTCCAATCAACACATAGGCGTAGGATTGCAGTTGGCTTTCTACACACAGAGAAGCACAGCCAAAGGAGCACCCCGATGAACCATCCACCTATGCTGTTCATTGGAGAGCCACCAAAATAAAATTAGCCATGACAGTAGGAGATTAAATATTGTTGTACCATAAATTAGCACAGATTTCTTCCCTGGATATGTTTGAGGAAGACATAATTGCCTTGTTTAGAGATAAAACTAGAAAGATATTTGAAGGGCGAAAAGTGGAACAATAAAATTATTTCTATTTTTCTTGCTTGACTTGTTGACTCTTACATTTTTTTAAAATATTTTTATTTATTTGAAGTACAGTAAGTTACAGTAGTACAAGCCACATATATCTTATTACATTTATTGTACCCCTTCATTTTTTAAGCTTTAAGGAAAGATAGAAACAAAGAAAGTAAAGAAAGAGAGATAGTCGTGTTAGTGTGAAAGAGTGTGAGTGATCAAAAAGAATGTAAAAAAATGTAAGACTATCTTATATTTATGCAATCTGTTTTTTGAACCTTCTATGTAAAAACACCTCTATCTATTAAATAATGCTCCCTGCCATATCATTTTGCATATTTTTAAAGACTTTCAGGTTGTTAACTTTCTTAATTGTTAAATTCTCAGTTCTGATTGCATTTAGACATTTTTTGAACACTTCTATTATGTTGCCTAGGAATAGGTGGTGAACATGGGACGAATAATTACTAACAGATAGGGTAAAAAGCCATAATGAACCCGTCTGAACCACGCACATTTCTAGTCAAGAACACACTTGTGTTGTTTGATGTATTAATGTTCTTGTAAAAATCACAAAGACCTGCTTCAATGATAATAAACTATAAGCCACATACACATACTGCCACATTTTGAGTTCTCTAGAACGGTATGGTACATTACGAGGAGAAAATAAAACTGGTCCACTGCCTTCTCATGAATGATGTGCTTTACTCAATAGCTGTTACTATTCTCTCAATGTTTTTAAATATACATCTCCCACCTGAGATATTGTTTAGTATGGTAGTGACCATAGATCTGAATTATGTTACGACTCTCCTATCACTTCAGATTGGTGATGCTGATTGGGACAAGTGGACTAGATCTCAGGCTTAGGAACTAGGGTGAAGCTAGACACAAAATGCTGGAGTAACTCAGCGGGACAGGCAGCATCTCTGGAGAGAAGGAATGGGTGACGTTTCGGGTGGGTGGAAAGGATTGGGGATGTGCAAAGATTGGGGGGGGGGGAGGGAAATCATTCTACCCCACAACAGAAGGGAGAGGAGTTGTACAATTCGATAGCCCACAGGGAAGAAGGATCTCCTGTGGCATTCAGTACTGCATCTTGGTGGAACCAGTCTGTCGCTCAGGTTGACCAGTGTGTCATGGAGGGGGTGAGCTGTATTGTCCAACATGCTCTGTAGTTTGAGGAGCATCCTCGCCTCCAAGACCACCTCCCATGAATCCAACTCCGCCCCCAGGACGGAGCCAGCCTTCATGATGAGTTTGTTAATCATATTGGCTACTGCGGCCTTTGCCGTGCTGCCCCAGCACACAACAGCAAAGAAGATGGCACTGGCTACCACCAATTGGTAGAACATCTGCAGCATTTTACTGCAAAATGAAAAATAAAGAACCATACCATGCGGGGATCAGCTCGGGCTCGGTGGGCCAATATCTCTAAACTAAACCATACCACACCACAGGACAGCCTACACCTCATACTCAAGGACCGTGCTGCAGCATAACACAGATAAAGGTGGGTAAAGACTCCTGGCATCTGGTGGAGGTTACGGAGGTAGATGGGGTAACTCCTCAGTGTTGCTCTCAAACACTATGAAAGGAGTTATTAGTATTGTGAACCTATCATTTGCTCTCCCGCTGGGAGCTGCTTCATTCTTCAGTTTCCAGTTGGGTTTATGGGTCTGAAATGAAATGAATTAATGAGCAGTGGAGCAGCATTTCAGTCTGGGAACAATTATCTGCTATTAAATGAACACAAAATGATTACATTACGTTTTTAGGTATAATAGGGGCTATTGTTTTTAAAACTAGTTTTTTCAACCTTTTATTGAAACAACAGGAGTAGGCCCACCTGGCACCTCAGGCCTACCCCACCATTCAATATGATCATGGCTGATTTGCTTCAGGTCTCCGCTACAGTTCAACATAGAGTAGTTCTCAATTCACCAATCTTTCAAAAATTATCTACCTTAGTATCTCCGTTGATCAAGCCTCTACAATCCTGTGGAATAAAGACTTCCATAAGCAGGAGTATCTCAAAATCCACCCAGTCATGCCCCTGAAGAATCTATTTTTCGATAAGATTGCACCATGTTCTAAACTCCAAAGAATATAAATCTTTGTTTAGTTGCTGGTGGGAGAAAGCCATGTCATCCCAGGGAATATCTTCTGGGTTGCCTCCATTGCTAGTAATTCCTTTTCCAAATAAGATTTTAAAATGTACACATTGCACCAGATGCTCACTGAATGAATTGGTCAATCACAGCTCTCAATGGGTACATCACTGGCTGCCTGGATATGACTAGTATATTAAAACAAATTTAAATGCTGGAAATCTGAAATAACACAAAAGGCGAGAGACACTTGGGAGGTCAGGTAGCATTCGTGGAAAGAGAAGGACTTAACATTTCAGGCCCAGTCCCTGTTTTAATAGTCTCCTCTATTTTTTCTAATCTCTGAAGGATGCCTGATCTACTTATTTTCACATCATATCATAGACGTGGCATCTGTATAAAAGGCTACAATTGGGGTTTTTTCCATCTTTAAAAAAAATCATACAAGATTACAATCAAAACCATACATGAATACAACAGGTAGCGTAAAGGGAAAGGAGTGCAGTACATAGTGGTACGGAAACAGAGAAATTGCAGTAAAAAAGTGCAAGGGCTGCAATGTGGTCGTTTACTGGAGCGTGAATACCTTCTTAGCTTGTGAGAGATCCGAATTATTATCAAAATTATGCATAATTTCCATATGTGTTCACACAAGACTCTAAATAATGATAAAACAATATCCTTAGGCTTATATACTCAAATTTTCTAGCCAAAACGGCAACATATTAACATGTAGAAGCTTGCTGCATTTGCATGTTAGCCTTCAGTGACGTGTACAAGAACACAGAGGCCATTTGAATATCATCTGCTTCCAATATCCATCTTTTAAAAAGGTACTCCATATCGCTAATATTTTTATCCCACTGTATAACTGCTCCAGGATTGTCATTGTACATTCAATGCAAAAATGCATGCAGGACCGTAAAGTTTCCTAGTTGCCAAGTTGTCATTAACTATTTTTGAAGTCCCTAGAAATAACAGTGGTATCTGACTGGCATGTGTGTTGACAATGCGATGCCGGAGAATATGCCCACTGTTTCAGAGAACATTATAAGCGTCCTGGTAGAACTAAAGAAAGGTGGGGTTTATCTTGTGTAAGGGAACTGCCGAGACTGATCTCAGAAAGCCTTATAGACTCTCAGTAATGGTCTCCAATACACAGTGCTGGTAAAATAATTATGATTTTACCAGATTGGTCAAAATAATACACATACTCAAATAATGTCATTCCTCAAGGGATAACAACAGCAGCATAACACTATGTCAACAATAATTGTTTAAGAAAAGTCAAAACTCATCCTCTCTGGCAAACTCATAGCCACAAATACTGTCACACGCAATGATTCCAAGACACACGGCACATCTCACGCAAATGGCTACAAGCTGCTGGCCCAATGAACAAACACTATTTAGCAAGCTCAAATTGATAGAAACCAGGCTGTCTTTCTGAACTAGATGGTTAAAACTACACATACACAAAAGGCTGACTCTTGGAAAAATGTGTTTATTCCTCTTGTGCAGCATATTTGAGGTCAGCCACAAACCCGGAGTTATTGAAAATACCCAGAGTGGATCAGATGTGTTTTCAATGATGTTCCACCATCCTAATTCACATCACTGCCCATTTCTCAGCTGACAAACTGTGTATGTATCTGAAGAAGGGTCTCGACCTGAAACGCCACCCATTCCTTTTCTCCAGAGATGCCGTCTGACCCGTTGAGTTACTCCAGCTTTTAGTGCCTATCTTTTGTGTATATTCCTCGTTCTTATGTTTCAATGCTTATGGGTTTTCTCTCCTTCTAACTGTTATTCTAACAAGAAGACGTTTGGAAAAGTAAAGGAGGGGCGCTCTCTCACAAGGAAAGGAATAAGCAGAAGGATACGGATGGAGCATCCACCTGAATAATCTGACGGGAGAGTTGGTGAACTAAATAAATCTCAATCATAGAGACTCTTACTGCAGCCACAGACACTGCATTATTGCATCAGACTCCACCGTCAATAGTTCTAATACAAGTACTGGAAGGGATAAGCAGCAAGAATCTTCAGGCAAAATCAGAAAGGCAGGGGCTCTGAGATCTGACTGGAGTAAACAATGGCACAGCACTTTTAGCTGAGGACCATGAAAGGGAAGAACTTTGGAGAGGGTTGGAGGTGATGCTTACTGGAACGCTATGGCTAAAGACTTATCTGACTGCCAATTTACGGCAGCATATTTGAAACAGGAGTCGCATCTCATTGTGCTAATGTGGAGAGATATGTTTCACTGTAAAGGCATTCCACTTAGACTACTCCCACATCATAAAACCTCATGGATTTTGTTATAGCTTTTACACGGATAAAATCAATTAAATGTACATGCTTGATAAGAGATTCAACCTGCATCCTTGGCGATCTAGGCGGTATAGTTGCTGCCTAAAGGGCCTAGGCGCAGCGGTATAGTTGCTGCCTAAAGGGCCTGTCTCACTTGGGCGTTATTTGTGCGTCACGCAGGTGGCGCGCAAAGATTTTGCGAATCCCAAAATCCTGGGGCGCCGCTCGCGACCGCGCGTCACTGCCTACGCCACAACGCCTCACCACGCGCGCATCGTGCGTTGTGACACGTAAATTATGTCGCGTAAATGACACGCAAATGACGCCTAAGTGGGACAGGCCCTTTACAGTGCCAGAGACCTGGGTTTGATACTGCCTACGTGCGCTGTTTGTATGGAGTTCATACATTCTCCCTTTGACCGAATGGGTTTAGTGGGTGCTCTGGTTTCCTCCCACATTCCAAACACGTGCAGGTTTGTAGGTTAATTGGCTCCGTAAATTGAAGTGGAGTATGGAGGAAAAAAAAAATGTGTGCATTCAGAGTTTTCATCAACAGCAAGCAGATGTGTGACAAAGCAGACATTGCAAATAAAACATGTTTCTGCTGGCAGGGATGAAGATCGTAGTTAAAAACAGAGGGACAATATTTTAGTTTCATTTAGCGCGGAAACAGGCCCTTCGGCCCACCGAGTGCGCAGACCAGCGATCCCCGCAAATTAACATTATCCTACACACACTAGGAATAATTTACACATATACTAAGCCAATTAACCTACATACCTGTATGCCTTTGGAGTGTGGGAGGAAACTGAAAATCTCGTAGAAAACCCACGCGGTCACGGGGAGAACGTACAAATTCCGTACAGACAGCACCCATAGTCGGGATCAAACCCAGCTCTCTGGCGCTGTAAGGCAGCAATTCTACCGCTGAGCCACTGTACCGCCCATAAATAATATGTTCCAATATTTTCTGCCTGGGATTCAGAGCAGTGTAAAAAGGGCCATGCAACAAACCTGGGTTCAGGTTGCAGTCCTGAACTGCTCGCTTCCTCATTGGTCACCTTCTGACTATCTTTGATCAGACTTTACTGGCTTTACCTTGCACTGTTCCCTTACAATGCATCTATACAATGTAAATGGCTCGATTGTAATCATGTATTGTCTTTATGCTGACTGGATAGCACACAACATAAGCTTTTCACTGTACCTCGGTACATGACAATAAACAAAACTGAAGATATTATTTCTGAATGTCAAGCATGATATTGGACCCGAAATATAATTACCTAATGGGATCCATTATATTGGCAGATATCTTTTAACACTCGTCAAAATCTCACTCCATTTTGTCTTTAATACCACCATTTAAGTACCCCAATTATTTTGAGGTAGATGAATTTCCATTTTCTGTCAGTGTGAAATTGAAGTATGCACCTGTAATTGAATTATGCAAATGAAGCTAGATGCAGAATGTTCTGTTTACGCTTTCACTTGTCTGTTAAATAGTGCAACAGTGCTTCTAAAGCAGAAGGGGGGGAAATGGACTGTTCAAGATCAAAAGGTCTGAAGAGGGGTCTTGACCCAAAACGTCACCCATTCCTTCTCTCCAGAGATGCTGCCTGTCCCACTGAGTTACTCCAGCTTTTTGTGTCTATCTAAGATCAAAAGGACCATGCACTCACCAATTTCAGAACTAGGAGTGACTACATCGAGTCAAAATTTCATGCACTTGGAATGGCCACTCACATCAGCAGATAAATGATTTGCATTTGTACATAGGGAATTACAACTTGTACTGAAAGTGTTCAGGGAAGCTGGTATCATGGAGTAGTGGAGCCTCACAGACATCTGAGAGAGGTTCATAGGTTAACTGGGGAGTTAATGTTATGTTTCAGAGTTTGTTCGTGTTGTGTAGAATGGCTGCAGTACTCCCGCAAGAACTTGGAAGTTTCTATTTCTCTGCAATACTGTTTCTACCCCACCCGACTCTCCAGTCTTCAGTATTTTGGACACAGTCCTGTATGTCGTACTTTCAGCCCAGTTCTGAAATTATCAGCACATTCCAAGCAGCTTATTTCATTCCAGGGCCGTGCAGTTTGTTGATTCTGCTGGTCTGCAATATTCACAGTCCCATGTGAGATGCAGAAACAAGCAGCAGCTTTGTGATCCACAGATCTCTTTATTCAAAAAGCACAGTTCCAACTAACCTACAAATTCACACTGCTAACCTGCTAAATAGTTAACAAGAGAGTCAGTAAATCATTTTGATTGACATTTTAGCCTGCTGCTCTTATATTTTTGTTCAGTAATGCTCTCTCTGGGTAACTTAAATGGGGAATTTCCCTGATGACAGAAAAATAGAAAATGGCACCACGGAAGAAGCATATAACAACACAGTACTGCATTATTGGAAAGAAATGAACTTGAGGTGAATTACTTTTGATACAGGGGCTGCCTTCCACAATCACGTGAGCTCAACCCGATGAGAAAATGTCTAAAATCGGAGGAGCATCTCAGTCTGGACATTGTGAGATTAATTTCATATTTCTTTGACACAATGAAAGAATGGATTGAAAGTGAGTAGGTGCACTTAAGAGAAAGGGGTAAATGAGGGTTGATGTAGTCAGTAGGAACGAAGATTTTGTGGTTTGAATGATTAATAGACCCCCTGGAGAAAGTGCAAAAACTTGCTTTTGTCCGATTCTGGGGTTTTTTCAGGATTCTGCCAATTTTATACCAAAGATTTCACTGAAATTTAGATTGTTCCTCAGAAATGTAAAACAACAAAAAGGCATTTCACCACCTTGGTACATGTGACTATACTAAACTAAATGCAATTCTGAATCAAATGAAGTGAGTGATCCTGGACTGAAAAACTGGCAAATAACTAATGCAAGCTTTTAGCCGGCACGTTCAACCTAATCGTATAAATATACATCTTACACACCAGTAAACGACTTATGCCCCTGCCCCACTTAGGAAACCTGAACGGAAACCTCTGGAGACTTTGCGCCCCACCCAGGGTTTCCGTGCGGTTCCCGGAGGTTTTTGGCAGTCTCCCTACCTGCTTCCACTACCTGAAGAAGGGTTTCGGCCCGAAACGTCGCCTATTTCCTTCGCTCCATAGATGCTGCTGCACCCGCTGAGTTCCTCCAGCAATTTTGTGTACCTTCCACTACCTGCAACCTCCGGCAACCACCTGCAACCTCCGGGAACCGCACGAAAACCTTGGGTGGGACGCAAAGTCTCCAGAGGTTTCCGTTCAGGTTTCCTAAGTGGGACAGGGGCATTACTGTTTTGTCACGATAGATGTGTGTTCCATATCAAAGAGATTGAGAGTGCACATAGATTTAATAAGAAACATGGACATCTATCAATTTTACCATTTGTTCATTGAAGCATTCAGTATTGAACTGGAAATGGGTCCATACTTTCTGACTGTCAGAAAGTTAAAGAAAGAGCAGGCTCCCTATCTGCAACCAATGACCCCAAGTCATGTCTGATACCAAAGGTAAATCCCGAACAATTGAAGTCAGCTCTGAATTAATTTCCCCACCAAAATATGTCTTTACTCTTACAAGTTAAGCTCAATTCCACAGACCAATACATATTTTGGGATATTTTAGCGGCTACAAAATCAGACGTGAAAAATGGTAATTTTGTGCATCATCTTATTTCACTGTTAATTGAAATCCCCATTGGATGGATATTAAAGTTGGTGTTCCACCCAACCTGCCAAGTTTACTTGCCAGCATAATCTCAAGGGTGGCTTAAGGCCCTGTCTGCCCTTACAGTAGTCTGTAAAAACAAAACCCCATGGCATCATTCATAGAATGAGCAGCGTTCTCAGTTTTCCGGACAATATTACTTAATTCAAATATATAATTTAATAAAAAGATTATTTATGTAACTGCTGTGACCTCACCTCTGAAGTACTTTGTGGTATCCCGAACTCCAGGAATTCAAAATATAACTTATATGTATTTGATTTATATTGAAGTGTTGCCTTTCACTGTGGGGTTTGTTCATTGGAGTACCATTGCATAGCTGATTATCCTCATAGGGATATTTCTTTGGCTGGTGACACTACCAAACATTCTATCAATACTGCCTATTTGTGTATCCAGTTTTCTCGTTATGAGCAGTTTCATGGGCAAGTATATTTATTGTAATCTATTCACTAGGAATGGCTCTGATTGGTTTCACAGGCATCAACGCTGGCTGAGGTGCGATCCACAGACACACACTCCTGTTGGGATGTGGATTTCATCTTTATTTAGCCCAGATACTTCTGCGGCAAGTCTGTATGGTTTAGAGTACATGCAACAGGCATTAAGTTTGTCTGTTGATGCTCTTTCGAAAAGCAAGCCCAACAAACTGTGCTGGCTCAGTGAGATGAGGGAAGTCACAAGTAGTTGGTGAATGAGGACAATTCAACTTCTTAACCCATTAGCATCCTGAAGGGGCAGATATGACGAGACAGCAGTTATCATTACTTAGTTTTCACTACCAGGAATCTTTCAGAATACCAGTCAAATTGTAACATATAAATATGAGAGGGACTAAGTTCCATGGTTGGACTTCTCTTGCACAAACAACCACTTACAACAATTATTGATCTTGCAATGATCAATCTCCTGAAGAATTTCAATGTCAATTCCCCTCTTAGCAATGATTGAGAAGCTGGAGACATGGCCATAATAATACTGGTTCATTTGAACAAATGAATGGCACTTCTGAAATGATCTGTCCCGGAGAAATGAATATGATTCACAATTTCAAAATGCACATGCTTTTGTCAGCAAATATGTTTAAATTTTGCACGAAAGATACCAGAGCAAACAAGCACGAGTTCTCTGCAGAGCCCCATCTGAGTGTATATTTTCGACCCCATGTTGTTGTTGAACTTCACTATCGTCATACGTGGGTTTAAAAGATCAAGGTTGAGGTTTACACAAGGCAATTTCAGGCCTGTAATCAAGGGGGCAGATTAAAGGGGAAAATAAACAAAACCAAAAAGTCTCAAGTAGTTTTATGGCCCAGAGTCAAATAAGGCTGGTTCAAGTGGAAGCTGTTCCAACTCCCAGATAATTAATAACACACATACAGAAAGCAGAAAAGACAGCTTGGGATCTGGAGCCGTGCAGAGCAGTCCGATTAACAGGAGAGTCGCAATACACCCTGCCGAAGTTAGAAACAGCAGAGACGGCATCATTAATTGGAGTCAAAAAGACTCATTTGGTTTAAGGGTGTTACCACAACAGAAAACCTTTACTGACAGGACACCCCCACCATCCAATCTCTCCCACCATCTCCTGATAAAAGAAATATCCAAACTTAAACAGTTCCCTTTTGGACGAAAAACATCTGGACCTTTTGCAACAAAATGCTGTGTTGATGTTATGATCTTTTTAAAATTGCGACAACTGTGAAAAGTTTACTGAAGAAAAGGAGATAATGCAACAGTTAGTAAAACTGCTCTTGTGGCATTTCCTGCTCTTACAAGGTGAGAATTTTTATAACTTTGAAAAAATTATAGATATTTACCGGTAGTTAAAAGTTCAGAGACTTAAATCTTATTTTTGTGTCGAGATCCAAAACTTAAATGACTTTCTTCTATGTCACTCTGTAACTTTTGAAAGCAGCGATTGCAAGAGGAATGTTTACTGGCTAGGATATCTGCAGTGAATGGCATGTGTGTGATGGCATCAGCAATGATCACCAGTAAACAAGTCACCAGTAACACCACATTGTAGTGTTTACTTGTGATCATTTCTGATGAACGAATTGAAGGTCAGATAGACATTGCTATTAAATAAGCTGTTAAATAAGTAAAGCATCTCAAGAATAAAGTGGCAGAGTTTTTGATAGAATTGATGTGCTGATTATGATAATTTTAGAACTCTTCTGCATACTTAGAGCTGGACCGTTCAGCTGTGGAATTTATTTCTGTATTTAATTTCTTATCAATTTGCCTTGGGAATGTGTCATGGGTCAATGAAGGAGAAATTAAACTTTGAATGTAACGTGCTTTACCTTGTCTTGGGTATTTGATGGAATGATGTAAATCTGGTTTTGCATCCAACCAACACTGCATCTATTTTCATATTTCATGGAATAGAGCAAAGTGGTCTAGGGGAGTCACTCAACGCTAAAACGGTTCCTTTGGCACCATGTTCATACCTACCATCAAGTATCTATCAATACCAATCCCATTTACCACAACTTCAGCTGTAGCCAACATTGCCTTGGCAATTCAAATGCTTGTTCAAATATTTCTTAAATGCTGTGAGTGTACCTGCCTGCACACCTTCTCAGGCAGTGCTTTCATCATCAAGGTGAAAAATATATTCTTCCTCAGAATGCATTGAAGCCTTGCGCTCGTCACCAGTAAACCTGTGTCCTCTGGTCTTATATATCTCTGTCATTGAAAAAAAGCTTCATGCTATCTACCTTCTCTCTGCTTCTCATAATTTTACAGTATATACATATATCAGGTCCCTCCTCAGACTCTAATGCTTTTCTGTTTGTTTTCAGGCTTTTTATTGGGTAATTTTTCCTGTTAGATCATTGAATTCTCAATGATACACAAATCCAGTGGTAGCATTTTTAAACTTTTTATTTAGGCATCAGAATGAAGCATTCTAAGAAGGACTAAAACATCTGCAGGACACAGCTAAACGTCTACAGAAGATAAATAGGATATCAATCTCTGTGGTGCTTCCTACTGGCTCAAAACCAATCACCCGTGTCATGTCCCTTCCTTATAGGTCCTGATCTCAGGGGGCCTGTTGGCATTACCTCATTACTTTCACCCTAATAAGGGGTTGTTATTCACAGTTCTGCCTGGGTTTTTATCAGTTATAACCTTGAGTAAACCGACTGTTCTTTTCAAGGTGTCAGCAGTTTCCAACAAACTCACTCAGTCAATTTTCTGCATACCCCTACGGTTCACCCATGAGATTCCTCTTAAAGGCATCTGGCTAGTTTATACAAGCCCTGCACCCAAAATTAGATCAGAAGACACAGAATTAAAAAACACTCATTCAAACATATTTGAATACAGGTTTATCTATTTCCATTGTAGGTTATTTCTTGACTACAATTTACATCAGTGTACCTAACATTGGAAGGGGAAATCTTTTAGTAAGGTTCTTGCTCTTGATTACAGGATGACAGGATTGGGTTTAGATATTATTTGCCCAGTGTTGAATAGAGATCCACACTCTTCTTTCATTGGTGAATTTAAAGGAGATTCCAGAACCTGTACCCAACACGAGTCAAAGCTACAGGAGCGATGGGAAGAAAAGTTGAAAAAATTAAATCTTTGATTTTTAGCTAGGGTCTAAAGCAACAACCAAATCATCTGACCGATAATAAGTGGCCTTGAAGATTTTAACTCCTGAGCATTATTCGTGTAGGTGCAGCACATACCACCACAAAAACAAGTAAGTAGCAGCAGCAGCTGTCCAGGAAGCAGTGAAATGCCTTATCGTGGAAATAATCATTCTTGATATTTAAATGTTCAGTGGAGTTTCAGTGGGGATGTATTTGGACATGCCTGTTGATTCTGGTCTTACAAAGAAGAAACAAAACATCTCCATGGACCACGTATGGGGCTGGATATTCCTCCTGATAAGCTTCTCAACAACGGAAAAATCCAGTAAAATACAGTAGAAGTTCTTTGTAGGCAATCAGGTGGTATCTCACTGCATCCTGGATCAGAGATGATATGTTTCATTTGGGTTTTGTTGGTCCTGAGATCACTGATGCAAACGCTTCCACAGATGGGACAGAAGATGCATGCCAGGCTAGACAAGTGGGTAATTTTGTGAGATGGTGTACACCTTCTGCCATTAATGCAGGGCTTCTGTATTTACCTAGTGCATGGTATCAAGGTTCTCAATACCATCTTAATGCTGCTCGACAGTCATGGACCAAAAATTGTCAAAAGTAAGGGAATATTGCATATTTTCATGGAGGCTTTGAGCACATCCGTGAATCTTTTTCTCTGCCCATCGGGTAATCTTCCTGTGACACATTTCATGTAAGATGCCAACGATTTAAGGGAGGGTATTTAATCGGGTATAACATTTTAAACATGTGAGAAAGAGTCAGTGTTTGTAAAGAAGTTCCAGTTTTTCCTATATGATGTTAACTGCATGGCTCTCTTCTGCTGGATGGGCTGGATTAAAATGATTGCCTAACCTGTAGTTGGTAAGTTACTGGAGAACATTCTGGGGGATAGGATATACAGGCATTTGGATGGGCAATGGCTGATTAGGGACAGTCAGCTTGGTCTTGTACGTGGGAGTTCGTGTCTCACAGATCTGATTGATATTTTTGAAGCCGTGAGCAAAAAGGTTGAAGAAGATAGAGCTGTAGATGTTGTGTACATGGCATCATATTGTTAAATCTTCTTTGCACCCTTTCCAAAGCCTCCACATCATTCCTGTAATGGGGTGACCCGAATTGCACATACTCCAACCAAAATCCTACAAAGCATTATCATTATTTTCTGACTATTATACTCAATGCTCTGACCTATGAAAGCACACATGCATAAAGGTCATGCTTTTAATTGTATATTTTCTCCTTATATTCGACCTTCCAAAGTGCAACATCTCACAGACTTAACGTCATCAGCCAATTCTCTGCCCATTTCTGTAGTTGATCCATAATCCCACTGTATCTTCTGACAGCCTTCCTCATGTCTGCGATTTCAGCAATCTTGGAGTCAACTGTAAACTTACTAACCAGCCTGTCTATGTTTATGTCCAAGTAATTTATACATACTAGACTAAGTGGGGCCCTTTGGGTCCCATGTGAGGGCTGGTCCCCCAATGCAATATTCCACCTCCCCACCAATTCCAATATTGGTGGCCAGTCGGGGGGGCTTTCTGGAGCGCTAGTCTGGGTGTTGTGGGCCGAAGGGACTGATTTCCAGGGGGCTAGTATGGACATAGAGGGCCAAATGGATTCTTGGGCTGGCATCTCAGTCACTCAGGCCTGGTGGGCTGGCAGCTCAGTCACGGCTATTCCTTGAAATTCCATTTCAAGCAGAGTGCAGGCTAGCATATTCAATTTCATAGCATTTCAAGCAGAGTGCAGGCCACCACATTCAATTTCATTGCATTTCAACAGAGTGCAGGCCACCACATCCAATTTCATGGCATTTCAGGCAGAGTGCAGGCCACCACATTGAATTTCATAGCATTTCAAGCAGAGTGCAGGCCACCAAATTGCCAAACAACTCATTGCATTGTCATTAAAGGCTATCAAATCATTTATTGCAAGTACATTGCAGACTCACTGTTCAGTTGATTCACAGCTTAGAATGACAGTTGTGGTCTCTCCCTCACGATCTTCCAGAGTGACTGACTAATGTCCAGGCATCCGGGGTTTTATAGTCCTGCATGGAGACCTACGATTGGTAATCAGATAAGTGATTAATTAAGCTAAGGAAGGTATGGAGTTAGATACAGAGAGACACATTGGCATAGAATAATGAGAATTAATGGATGAATTATATTGGAATCAGGAAGAGGGGGAATAATATAAGAATTAGATGAAAATTATTTTCATCTATTTTGGAAAATTATTCTAGATATTTGAAATATCAAAATAATTGAATAAGTCTGTATCTTTTTACTTTGGGAATTCGTGTGAATTCTACTGAACATCCCTAAACAGGGCAGTTATCTTATTCATGTTGAAATTGGGATATATTACCAATTTCAGTTGAAGCAACAATAGGCCTCAGGCATTACCCAGAGCCTATTACCCAGTTTATGTTCAGTGAGATGAGATAATTAGGCTAAGCCGTTAAGATCTTACAGTTAAATAGCATCTCTATAATAATCATTAAACTCTGCAGCACACAACTATTTGTTTTATTCCATATTTAATTCTTCATGTGTTATACTTCATTAAACAAACTATAAATGCATGTTGGTGTTCAGAAAATTATTCCAGGTGGAACACATCTTGTCCTGTGTATTATGTTGCACATGACGCATCTGCCTTGAATGTCTTCTTGTATGTAATTCATCCCAATCTTTGAATTAATTTGTTTGTAACTATTATCCCTATTATTCTCAGTGCAACGTTTAATTCTGTTCCCGTGCATTATTCAGGTCCTTTGGTTGAAGAGTTGACATTTTGTGCTGTTAAAATTTCTTGCTCTTTTGTTCTCTAATTTACAACAGCTGTTATCAGACCTCTGTATTTCCCATTGAGCCCACTGTGTTACTGTCCAGAGTTTTCTGCAGTGCTGCACATTGGTTCATTGCTCACTTCCTTCATGAGCTCCCCGGAGGATATTTTATATTATTTTTGTTCAGCTGTTTTTCTCTTCTCTTGCTTCAGAAACAATGTCATCTGACCTTGAAGTCCCAAACACCAAACAGCACAGAATTCTTATCTAATTATAGGCAGCTGTTACTAACCGCAGCTGTAATTCTCTTGTTTTTCCAAACAATTATATAACAATTTCCCCTGTAGGAATGGGTGGAGCCCTCTCAGGTTTCTTGACTATTTAATCAGGTCATGGATGATGGTACCTCAACTCCATTCTTCAGATCATGTCCCTTGATACCCATATTCTTTAAAAGTTTGATTTCTGTGAATGTTAGTTGTCCTAAACAGTGATCTTCATTTCTGGACATGTAAGCATTGGTGATTTATTTTGCTCTATCATTGGTGGCTGTGCCTTCACCTGTCTGAACTGTGAGCTCTGAAATTCCATTTAACACTCTTCTTTGATACATTCCTTCAAAGCATTTTCATCCAAAGTTTGGGCCATCTGTACTATTATCTTATTATGTGGTATATTTTTATTGTCTAATTATTCTGGGATGTGTTACTTCATGAAATATCCTATATTAATGTGTTGTTGGTGTTAAAATAGTTCCAGATTTCTCCAGCATTAGGTAGAATTCATGACTTTGCTGCCCTGTAGACAATATCCAGTTTTAAGATTGCATTCATTATTCTAGAATATCCCATTTGGGGATGTATTTTCAAATGTAATCATGTCATTTAGAACACTCAGCAACCAGCTGAAATCAAGGGAAAGCAAGTAATATTTTTGAAAACACATAATGTAACTTTTTCTACTAAGAATAATTATTTTGAGTCTGCATCATACCCGCCCGAGCCAAGCCACTTTCTAAAGGCGTGGAGCCCAGAATTGAATGGAGTCCAGAATTGAAGATGTCTCGCCAAAGTTTCATATAACTGAAGAAAAACAGCCTCTTAGTTCATTTTAGTGTCATTGTTACGTATACCGTGGTATAATGAAAAGCTTTTGTTGCGTGCTGACCAGTCAGCAGAAAGACAATACATGATTACAATCAATCCATTTACAGTGTATAGATACATGATAAGGGAATAACGTTCAGTCCAAGGTAAAACCAGCAAAGTCCAATCAAGGATAGACTGAGGGTCATCAAAAAGGTAGATAGTGGTTCAGCACTGCTCTCTGGTTGTGGTAGGATGATTCCGTTGCCTGATAACAGTTGGGAAGAAATTGTCCCCGAATCTGGTTGTGTGTGCTTTCACACTTCTATACCTTTGGCCTGATGGGAGAGGGGAGAGAAGGAGTGGCCAGGGTGCGACATGTCCTTGATTATGCTGCTGGCCTTGCCGAGGCAGCATGAGGTATAAATTGAATCAATAGAAAGGGGGTTGGTTTGTGTGATGCTCTCTCTTTTATATTCAAGTCCCCTTGCAATAAAAGCCTGGATTATATTACTGCTTTTTGTACTTCTGGGCTAGATTTCTCATTCTGTCTACTACTGACTCTTGTGCATGAATAATATGGCATCAGACTCATTTTAATTCCTTGACCAGGTGATCATGAGTGAGCCCATTCCGTATTGAAACTCGGTTAAATTACTGTGGATAGGAAACTAATTTGAGTAATCCCAGCAATAAAACTTTATTGTTGGTGAGATCCAAAGCATTATATACAATAGAATAGACTTTACAAACTTTGTACGAATAAAAAGAACCCTTACTTCTACTTCATCTGCCATCACTGAAAAGGATATCGATCAAGTATGATGGATATCTGGAACTTTGGGGATTGGGCACATTGAAACTTGGCAACGTACGTCTATGATTGTGGGGTTGCACACTGATTTGTTGGGTATTGGTGACAGTGATGGTGTTGGAAAACCAATCGTGCTGCAATGGTGATCCTGGTGTTGGTCAGAGCGGCAATTTGGATCCTAAGGACATCCACAGCAATGATATTACTGTGCTAGGCGTGAATTCTATGAAAACACTTTAAGGAGAAATTGTCTGCAAAAATCTATGCCTTGGTCAACATAACAGCAGATCAAGATATATTGGTCACCCCTAACAAATACTAAAGTAGGCCTCAGCTATCCAGTTACGGACTGCTCTGGTATAAATAATGTCACCCATTAGCTGGATGTAATGCAGAATAGCATTGTACTCTGCAAGAGCAAAACAAAATGTTGGAGGAACTCAGCGGGTCAGGCAGTATCTGGGGGGAATAGACCAGGGACATTCTGGATCAGGACCCTTCTTATCTTGACAGAGCTCTAAACTATTTTATTCAGTGCTGTGGTCAATGTTTTCTTGAATTTAATGTGTCAGGCGAACATTTGACAACAAGACACAATGAAGTGAAATAAAATACAAGATCCAGGAGGAATAAGGGAATCTGCTGACTCAGGAAAGACCAGGCCTAGGAAAAGATCAAGGGCCACAGTGTAGAAACCATTCAATTTGACAAGAGGAAACAATAATAGGGCAATCAGAAGTGGTAATCAATGGACATCAAGCCTGGATTTTAAATGTTGTATAAATTGGTGGGGCTGAGGAAAATAATTTGTTCAATTACAGGACTATATAATGAGTGTCAATTTAAAATCCACGCATACTGTGGAGTAGTGAGGTGTATGGGGGGGGGGGGGGGAGGCGGGGGAGCTGGGGGGGGGGGAGGCGGGGGAGCTGGGGGGAGGGGGGGAAGAGGTGTAGAAAGAAGGATTTGTGGAGCATGGAAATTTGAGGGTCTGAAAAGACGAGAGTGGGAGCGAGAGATCTTTAAGTCTAGGTTAATACGCAATTGTAATAGTTTCATCCTGTGATCCCATTCTTAGTAGTATTAGGAAAGGCACAATTGCACCATTTCCACAATCTCTCTCTGCACATTGTATTCCATTTTCTACACTGCACTAGGTCACCCAGGGCACTCTGGTAGCATTCTTATATTGACCACCTCAACTATCAACAAGGATAAATGCAATAATGGCATGGGAACCTATCCACCTGCAGGTTCCCCTCTAAGCTGGTCCTTCGTTGTCATTGGGTCTAAATCCTGGAACACCCTACACAACAATGACATAGTGTACCTTCACCTGAAGAAATAGTTCGAAAAGACAGCTCATCGTCACCTTGTCGGGGGATTGGGATGAGCAATACATACTGGCGTAGCAGGTGATGGTCAGTTTCCAAACATAAATATACTGTATATACAATAACATTAACAGATAACCTGTATGAAGCTTCACCACATACTTACAAAGGTACGGGCATTAGCTGATCTATCCACTGGTTTGATAAAAACAACTCCCTACTGTCAAGCTCTATACTTTAACAAGTATCAGGTTGGATCACCTTTAGATTAAAAGAATGTGGGCTCAATCCAGTCTTGAACATGTAAATTAAGATGACACATACCTTCCTGTCCTACACAGATTTGAGGTGCCATGCATTAGTTAAGCACTTGTTGAAATCTATGTAGAGGTCTTGCTTACAGATTCAGATAATTTTTAATGTTCTTTCAAGATTTGAAGATAAGCTGAGTTCTCGTGTCTTAACAAATTTTGATTGATTAAGCATTCAATGGATATGAGGGTCAGACACAGGATCAGCATGATCTTATTGAAGGACAGGTAACTTGAGGGGCTGTATGCTGTTCTTTCTTTTTTTTTTGCACCGTTTAAATAAATACCACAGTCACAGAAAGAGATTTTAAGGCTTCTAAAAGGAATAGAAAGAGGTGGAAAAGTTGAACAAGGAAATTCCAGAACTGCCGATGGTGACCACAAAAGTTCAGGTATGTGAAAGAGATCGGCACAAGAGGACCATGGGGACCTCAATGGGTTCTGAATACAGAGATTACAAACACAAAAAGACATGAGCCATAGCAGGATTTCAAAATGTAGCATTAGTTGCAGCATTAACTAAATAAATTATATTTAAAAGACAAAGTAACCTGAAACTGCAAATATTTATTTAATTGTACTTTTAGACATACTTAAGAAGGCTTGAATTATTTCTATCAAATGACCAATACTGTTAACTTTCAATAAAGTACAATCCAAGATAATTTCCACATCTTCAATCCAGCCAATGAAACTTTTAAATTCACACCAGGTACTGATCCGTTGTCACTATTTTCTGGAATTACTCCATGTTAGAACTAGCTCAACCTTGAAAATATCCCTTTACATTCCAAGTAACCCATCTATGTAAACTGAAAAAACATTATCTGACATAGTTATTTAGTAGAACATACTGTATGATGAAGGTTACAGAGTTTATATTCTGAGGTTAAAATGGATTTGAACCTTGAATTACAGGGAACTATATTTAGTATTTTTCTTTAGAATCTTCCAGAATATTGGGTGGTGCATTGAGTTATGGTCTGTGTTTTGGAACATACATTAAAATCAGTACAGACCAATTGCAGTGAAGTTGTAGAAAATACAGTTCAGCCCATGGGTACTATATTGGTACCAGATTATGAACAGACTCCTCACTTTTTCCATCCCTCTTCCCATCAGAACTGCCCCCTCCATCGACTCCTTTAAGTCAAGACTTAAAACTCATCTTTACTCTCAAGCCTGTCTTGACGTCCTCTGAGTGAGGGCTATATGTGTGTATTTATGTATGTACTTAATCTATGAACCACTGTTGTATAACGTTAGTACCTCCACCAATGTAAAGCACTTTGGCCAACGAGAGTTGTTTTTTAAATGTGCTATAGAAATAAAAGTGACTTGACTTGACGTGGCTTGACTTGTACACCTGCTTACTTTCTAAGGTGCCATCACTTCTACCACTGTAGCATGTAATTACACTGTAACACTAAATGTTGGACGTCTGCCCCTTTTTTTGTGCAGGAAGCAGATGTCTGTACAAAATGCTCTCAACGGGCTGCAGACATGCCTCCTTACTGTTCCATTTAACCAGCAGAGGCTGCAGTCTGGAAAAGCGTCTATGGGGCACATTTGTGGGCATTGCCAAATATTTTTTAGTGGGGGGAGAAATGTTGATATTTCTAGGGGGGGTTGGAGGGGGCAGGACTCTCAAATTCTGCAGTGTCACAGCAATTTTCTTAAGACCACACAGCTAAAAGTGCACAGGTCTGCTGTGGCCCAGATCACAATAACCTCTGGACTATTGCCAAACCTGACCACGGCCATCCACTGAGAAACTACTTCAAAGTATGGCAGTGCGTTCAGAGGGGGAAAGATTAGAGTGAGACAGGGGAGTGGAGAAGTCTGAAGAAGGGTTTCGGCCCGAAACGTCGCCTATTTCCTTCGCTCCATAGATGCTGCTGCACCCGCTGAGTTTCCCCAGCAATTTTGTGTACCACTGAGAAACTACTGTCTGCTTCCTTGTGGATGCAGTAAAGTTAAGTGAGACATTGTGGTCTTCATTTCCCTGAGGGAAGGAAGAAGCATTAGAGAGTTGTATCGCCAACAAATCTTGGTGCTTGGGAGCCACAGTTTCCATCAAGAGGACCCTCTCCTCTGGACTAATTCATCTCGCAGTCTGACGGCTCCCTATGAATCTTAAGTGACAATTGACAATCCTGTATACCTTGGTCGGGAAGAAAACGAGACGTTAATGAGGTGGACCCATAATTAGCGCATTTAAAAGGTTTGTGAGTGAATGTGGAGGAGTGAGGAATGAGTATCATTATCTGGCTGTCAGTGAGTGGGAGATTAGCAGAGGTAAGCAGGTGTCTGTTTGATCAGTCTTGCATCATAAGGTATGCATAGTGATCTCTCATTCTTGCATATCTTGAGGTTATGATACTTTTACTTATATAGTTTCATACTCTAGTGTACGGGCTGGAAGTCAGCTCTGCTGCCACCTCTTGCCAATCAAACCTGCTGTTGCTATAAACATCATCGTGGCCACCTTTCACAAAAGTCATCTTTCCTATTAGCAATTTCAAAGTGTTTAATGGTGAATCTCTGAGTTTGCATCCTCTCTGTTCTGTTATTTTAGGATTCATGACAAGTTCCACCAATAACGTGCAACATCAGACAATCATCACCATTGTGGGTTTTCCTGTAGCCTGCAGAAGGTTTTTTTTGCGGTTCTCATTTATGTGAAACCTTTTGATGACTAGAGTCCTGACACCACGGCTATGTGGCTAGATGTCTCAAAAAATGGACTAGAAATTTCTGTAGAGGTCAAAAACAAAGAATTTGAAAAATAAGGATTCTAATGCTTTTGCACGAAATTTTCAATTTAAGTTTGTGCACGGTTAGCAACTTCTAAAAATAACACCACAACAAAATGCAATGTTACTTTAATATTCCAATTTGAGAGCAAATAACATTGACCAAAACATAATATTTCTGATTCTTTTTTTTAACAGTGAAATTTAACCTTGCCTACACGAACGGTAAGTAGTTGTTAGTTTGTTTTCTTATAAATATTTAAATGGGAAGTAAATAATTGTAACTTCATTTCTCTGCAGATATGCAGATTGTATGTCTGGACACGCTTCAGGGAAAAAAAATCTTTAATTCGTATAAAATGTGAAAAATACACTGTAGGATTGTCATATTAAAATTAAATTTATCTATTTATTTATCTATCTGTTTATTTATTCATTTATCTGTTTGTTTATTTATTTAATTCTTTATTTCAAACAGAATAAAAGAATAAAAAGCAAGTGCAGCATACAAAAAACAAAACAAGAATATTTATAAAGTGTCATAAACAATATCTATAAATAAATGAAATCGTATGTGTCCGTAAAGGAGCAGGAAGAAGCCAAAGCTTATTAATTCCCACCCCTTATTCAACTGCTTGTAATTATCTTATACAAATTTAGCAGCTATATGTACACCATATGTCCACCAGCAGCTATATCTACACCAAATTATTTACATTTATACACTAATCTAATATTTACAAACCCATACAAAAAAGAGAGAGAAAAATAAATAAATAAAAGAAAAAACCCTCATATACTATACAGTATCTTAGTCATATAAACCCATCACCCTATAATCACCCTTCCCAATACAATCAGTATAACAAATATCCCACTCACAATCACCTATCCTTATCCCAATATCCTTTTAAACAAGTGTTTTTGTACATCTTTTTAAACTGAATTATGTTTGTGCTAAGTATTATCTCCTGTTCCAGACCATTCCACAAATTCACACCACAGATTGCTATGCACATATTTTTAAGAGTTGTTCTGACATTGAGTTTTTTTAAATTATGTTCCCCTCAAATTATACCCACCCTGTCTTTCCATAAACAGTTTTTGTATATTTCTTGCTTTGTACATGATTTGCGCAGTCTTAAATTTAACCAGATCGGTGAACTTCAGTGTATGTGACTTTAAGAATAATAAATTGGTATGTTGGTACAGGCTATATGAATTAGTGTAGTGTAGTGGGTATAGAGCCTTAACCACGATCATGAGTCTTCAAATAGTTTGATGCTCAAATCACTGAGTTTGATCATGGCCTGGGGAAGATGGCATAGTGTAACGGTGACGGGTGATAGTGAAACGTATTTGGCTGATCTTCCAGTTCAGCCTTGCACTACAAAGGCCTAATAGATGCTTCCTCCTGCAGTAATGTGGTACACTTTCCCCATTTATGCTTAAAAGGGAATATCGCACTGGGAATTTGTCATCCCATTGTACCCAATACAGAAATTTCCAGTGACACAAGATAACCTGGAAATTATTATTATTATTATGTTTCACTCTAGAAAATGTTTTCAATTGCATGACAATGATAATTACACAATGGAATTTCATGGCAAACAAAGAATTTCTTGCCAACAAAGTTAATGCAACAAGGAAAATGCAGTTTACATCAATTAAGTAAAATCATTTATGCTATTTTATTTATCTAGTTCCTGCAAATGCCATAAACCCCGATAGTGTTGTGTTGGCTTATCAAAACGTGTCTGCTCCGGCTGGGTCGGAAGTTGTACTGCAGTGCTACAGTCAACGGATGGTATGGACACAGGACAGATTGATAGATCGTCAACGTGTGGCCCATTGGGATTCATTCTCTGACCATAAGTTCAATCGTATTCTCGATATGTTCTCAGGGGATGAACAACGACTCTATAACCCCTATGATCAGGGTCGGATAATGATGTCACCCTCTGCTTTCTTCAATGGAAACTTCTCTTTAGTAATAAAAGGTAAAAAAATATCAAATTGTTTTGCTCTTTCTATTTCCGACTTTAAATACACTGTAATGCACTCTAATAAATTAGCAAAGCTTATTAAATAATATTAGATATAGTAATACTGTATTATTATAGTATAGTATAGTATAGTATAGTATAGTATTAAATAATATTAGATATAGTAATACAGCGCTTTGGCTGCCGCTGGTCTCTCTTCACACTGTGTTTTTGATTTTCTGTTTTTGGATTGAATTCTGTTTTTAATTTGTGTCTCTTTGATGTCTTTATTACTTGTTATATTCCGATTATATGTTATTCTGATTACTATGTAAGGTGTCCTTGAGGTGTCTGAAAGGCGCCCATTAAATAAAATTTATTATTATTATTATTATTATTTAAAATAATTTTTGTTTTCTCTGGAACGTCGGAAGTTGAGGGAAGACTTGATAGATGTATATTAAATTATGAGATAGGATAGACATAGCATAGATAGGGTAGACAGTCAGAACCCTTTTCCCATGGTGAAAATGTCCAACACTAGAGGGCATAGCTATAAGGTGAGAAGCAGACAGTTTAATGGAGATGTACGGGGCAGGTTTTCTTTACACAGAGGGTGGTGGGGACCTGGAATCCATTGCCAGGAGTGGTAGTGGAGGCAGATACGATAGTGGCATTTAAGAGGCTTTTAGATAGGCACATGGAAGTGAAGGGAATGGAGGTATATGGATCATGTGAAGGCAGATGAGATCGGTTCAGCTAGGCAACATGTTCGACACAAACACTGTGGGCTGAAGGGCCCGTTTCTGAGCTGTACTATTCTATGGTCTGCGACAAATGGTGTACTGTGGTCACAACCACAAAGGGTATCATTTGGGACTGGTTGGTGTTGGTTCATTGTTGTGGCAGAGGGAAAAAATGTAATTGCAGGGAACGAAATAAGAAGTTACGGGAAAGATGAGCATAGTTTTTCAACAGGTCCATAATAGGAACACATAATCTGGAAGTTCAGTCATAAAAGTTAAGACAATTATACTTTTTTTTTTTCTATTTTGTGAAGTAAATCTGACCTGCAACCTTTGAAAGAAATGTCATGGTTCTGCAGTATGATTTGTGGATGGATATTTAGTTCAAACGCCTAGATCAGTCGCTTCCAATACCTGGAAATTAATGGGAATGGGGATTTAAAATATGTACTTTTTTCCTGAAGGTTCCATTTAAGTATTTTGCAAGTAATGACTATAAAAGCTTGGATAATTATTGC
This sequence comes from Amblyraja radiata, assembly GCF_010909765.2. Lineage (NCBI taxonomy): Eukaryota > Metazoa > Chordata > Chondrichthyes > Rajiformes > Rajidae > Amblyraja > Amblyraja radiata. The sequence continues at coordinate 26,274,483 of NC_045986.1, read as the reverse complement.
CAGTTATACTGTGTAATGATGGGTACATAAAGTATGGAGATTTAATATAAAACCATTTTGGAGGGAATCCTCTCACTGTTGGAATCCCTTTTATTAGATTAGATTAGATTAGCTATAATTTATTGCCACACAGCCAGGCTGGTGGAAATTTGGGTTGTCTGCAGCGATACAATAATAAAGAACACACAACCACAATAAAACTGTAACACAAACATCCACCACAATATCAATTCTTTGATATTCATGCTGAAAATGAGAACGGAAGCGACTAATATTTGATGAATGGTGTTTTAATTTTATTAGTAACACCACATCTACCAAGTAACATCAAATAAAAATGATAACCCCATTTATTTTGCCTCATTTACAGATGTTAGAGCAACTGACCGAGGAATTTATTCCTGTCATCTCCACCACCATTACTGTCACCTTTATGAAACAGTAAATATTCAACTCAATATCACCAAAGCAGGTAACTGAATATTTGTTTAAGAAGGAACAGCAGGTGCTGGAAAATCGAAGGTACACAAAAAAGCTGGAGAAACTCAGCGGGTGCAGCAGCATCTATGGAGCGAAGGAAATAGGCAACGTTTCGGCCCGAAACGTTACCTATTTCCTTTGAGTTTCGGCCCGAAACGTTGCCTATTTCCTTTGAGTTTCGGCCCGAAACGTTGCCTATTTCCTTCGCTCCATAGATGCTGCTGCACCCGCTGAGTTTCTCCAGCTTTTTTGTGTACCTTAGGTAACTGAATAATTAGATTGGCATGAGATGGTGAAATGGAACATTGGCACTAATATGGCGTTATTTCAGTCTTCCTTGTGGGCCTGTTTTTGTTTCAGCAAAGTAGATGAAATGTTACTGGATTGGGCTATTTATAATTCTAAAGGAAAAGGACTGATTGGATAGACTCTGACTGGTTCTAATGATAGAGAGATTTAGAATAAGGGACATGTAGAAACAAGGAACTGCAAATGCGGACAAACAAAAAAGGACGCAGTGCTGGAGTAACTCAGTGGGTCAGGCAGCATCTTTGGAGAACATGGATAGGTGACGCTTCAGAGTGGGACCTATCTTCATAAACAATTAAAATCTTGAAATATGCTTAATTACATGAAATAGAAAGTTCTATTTACCTTTTAGCAGGCTTTCAACTTCTCCTTCAAATGCGTTTTAATTTGTATATTTCATTCATTAGTTTCCATATCTGTGTCACGTTCAGTGGGCAGTCTTCCTAGCCTGAACACTGTAAAATCTTCCTTTGACTATCTTGGGCAGGTGAAATGTTGCATATAGCTCATTCCCATGCTTTGCCCAGATACAGGCTTGCCTGCCAGCATATATACCAATAGATCTGCCCATTGTATATATATATTTACATCTCCTTAGATTGTTGGCTCGTTTGAATGCCTGACATAATGAATCAGGAAAAGGCTGTTGGGGCCAACTATCTCATCGATTTTGGACAGAAAGACCACCAACTCAACTCACCCCCCCATTTTAACTCCATCAACTCACCAGCTCCTCATTTCCTACAATACTCCCTTTATCGACCCTTTCTCAAACTATATCTGATTGTGACTTGACTCCATTAACAAACATTATCCCTGGTTACTTATTCCACAATCTAATAACCTTAGGGTGAAGAAATACCACCAGAGTGAAAGTATATTTGTTTAATAACTTGAAGTGAATTTGTTGTGGTCCATAATTCTAGAGGTTTGATGGCATCAAGCATAACTCAGGACTGCTGCTGCCACATAAATATCTACATCTGTAGATTGCGAATCACCAGTAATTGATTACTGTAAGTCAATCCATTAGAAAAGTAAAGGACTTTGTAATGGCACTATTGTCCATTATGTAGTGTAGAATATTCATCGACTCTCGTGCCAATAAACAAGGTCTGCAAACTTAAGCCAAATGGTACTGTTTTTGTGTACATACTGTAAAGCAGCAGGGTGCTTGAAACTTTAATTGCGAATCATGTGCTCGCATCATTGGTATGACATGCTATTCATGAAATATAATATCATAGTAATACTTTGCTTATGATTACCTCGAAAATGCCATTAAGCAGTCGGTAATGATAAGGGCATTGGGTACAAGAGTCAGGAAGTCATATTGCAGCTTTATAGCACTTTGGTTGGGCCACATTTGGAGTATCGTGTGCAGTTCTGGTCACCCCATTGCAGGAAGGATGCAAAGGCTTTGGAGAGAGTTCAGAAGAGATTTACCAGAATGCTGCCTGGATTAGAGGCTATTGCCTACAAGAAGAGGTTGGACAAACCTGGATTGTTTTTTCTGGAATGCCAGAGATTAAGAGGAGACCTGACAGAAGCATATACAATTATGAGAGGCCTATATAGGAAATACAGTCAGAACTTTTTTTGCCAGAGTAGAAATGTCTAGGATTAGAGGCCATAACTTTAAGGTGAGAGGGTCAAAGCTTAAAGGAGATATGCATGGCAAGTTTTCTTACACAGAGTGATGGATGCTGAGTGTGGCCTTACCAATGTCTTGTGAAACAGTAACATAATGTCCCAACTTCTATACTCAGTTCCCTGACTGATGAAGGCCAGCATGCCAACAGTTTTCTTCACCACTCTATCGATGCCACTTACAGGGAACCTTGCAGTTATGGTTGCCAACTGTCCCGTATTAGCCGGGGCATCCCGTATATTGGGCTAAATTGGTGTGTCACATACGAGACGGCCCTTGTCCCGTGTTTGATTGCTACTACTCGGGTCGAGGCGACTGTTTGGTCGGAGCGCCGCGTCTGGCCCTGCCTCAGCCTTCCCGACGAAGTGCAGCCCATGGAGTGCAGCAGCAGCACCTCGCCCGTGCCAGGTTGGTTGGCAGCCTGGCCAGCTGTCTGACCTTCGGACCTTCGCTTACAGCTGACACCACCACCCCTCCTTCTCATGGTTCATGAGTTGGATGGGGTGTCAGGCTTGTCCGGCACCCGGGCCAAAACTCCTCAGCTGGCCCGCCGGCTGGGCTTTGTGTGCCGTCCAGCACCGGGGCCAACTCATCATTCACCCAGGCACGGCCAAGTCGGTCAATGAATTGCCATCGGGAATTGGTCCCTTATTTTGACCTTTTGTCCCTTTTTTGGGAGTGAGAAAGTTGGCAACCCTACTTGCAGTGTCTGGGCCATGAGACTCGCATACAGTATTTGAATAGCTGGTAAATGTGTGGTTGAGAGGTGAGGCATATTAATGTGAGAATTTTGATTGATGGAGATGGGTAATAAGTGAGTGATGTGAGTGTATTACATAGAACATATTGATTCAGTGCTGCAGGGCTTTGTAAATGTTTATAGATAATGTTAGTGGTGTTGTTGGCACTGGGTGAAATGTGCAATGATGATAATATAGTACGTTTAAATTTAAATACATCTGGTCAAACTGGTCTGGGTTAATTGTGCATTACAATTCCAAAACTATCCATTTGATATTTCTTCAACTCAAAGTTAATAAACAATAAGGAGCCGTGAGATATAGACAGAGAAATACTACTTTCTCTTATGCTCTTTCACACAAATGTGGTCTGACAACATTTAGAGAAGTCAAATCAGTCATTAGCATTCCAGGAAAATTACCGTAAATACAGGGAACATAATGTTTCCCACAAATTTGTTTTCCCAAGAACATTTCTATTTTTACTTTTGCTGAAACAGTAAACAGTCTTTTAATTATCTGTTGGGTGTTCCACTTGAAATGGGTTTTAAGATATCCATTTATGAGGTTTAATCATCACCAAATCTTTTGCCTTCATCTCTATAACTGTATATATATAACGTGAATATTTTGTCAACTCATTGCATTATACATTTATATGCCCTTTTTAAAAAAAAATAAAAAAGTAGCGTGAGTAAATTCTTCATTCAGTAATCTCACTTTCTGATAGAAAGGGAATTCCAGTTCCACGTTTTGAAGGAACAAATAATTAAAGTGTGGCAGTTTTACATAGTTCTCATGTTAAAAAAGAAAACAGAAATTTATTAAGAAAATATAAATTAAGTTTGTTGTAAATCTCTTCAAAATAGGCCAATTGCCCTAATTCTGCTCCTATCACTAATGAACTTATGAAAATGAACCTTGATTTATTCCCTTACATCCTGCGCTAAGCAGTTCCTAGATCCATAGCTGCACGAAGTGAAAACTACATTTTGTGCAGACTCTCCATGTGAATTCTCCATACGACCTAACTGAGTATTCTTGTGCTTACAGCAAGAAAGGTGAAGAGGTTTTGGGATGGAGAGAAAGAAGTGGTGGTGGCATTATTTGGTACAACTGTGGTACTGCCTTGTGAAAATTACAGCCCCATCTGGACAGAGAGACATCGTGAAGAAGAGCAGCAGGTTGTCCATTGGGACAGATCACCTCCAGGTGTTTGGCATGACCAGGCTGACCGGCTAATTGACCTGTATGCTTCCGGAGAACAACGATCTTATGGCTCCCAGTTTATTAGGAAAAGGATGAATATATCAGACACTGCATTCAAAGATGGTGACTTCTCGCTGACCATTTCTAACCTTTGCTTGGGTGATGAGGGACTCTACTCGTGTGATTTGCACCACCATTACTGTGGAATTCACGAGAGACGCATCTTCACACTTATCATTACACAGCCAATCAAAGTGAACATTACACATAAAACACGTAAGTTATATTTTAATGTTACCCATGCCATGAATTGTCCTCATCAGTCACTTTAGATGTTAAATTCTACAACAACCAATTTATGTTAAATTATTCTTTGATTTCTTCCCTCAAACCTACTATGAGAGCCACCTAAATGTATGGAGTTATGCCAGGTCAATTTCCATTCTCCTAGTTGGTTAGGGTGGAATTATGCTCCTGCAATAGCACAACATGGATATTTTGAACTGGGGTCGCTACCTAGAGAGCAAGAACGTGAGATGAATTCTAACTAACTCTGGGTTGTGAATACTTGTAACTCTTATACTGCTGCCAAGCCTGAGGAAAACTAACTTAACATAGTTTGGGATTTGAACTTGAAACATTCCTGGTTTATCTGGCTCAATGCCATAATAAAACAAAATATGAAGGAAACCGACTCTACATTTACAGGGGATATGCTCAACCACTAAATTCAATTCAATTCAATTCAATTCAACTTTATTGTCATTGCACAAATACGAGTATAGGTACAACGAAATGCAGTTTAGCGTCTGGTCATAGTCATAGTGCAAGATAGTGGAAGTAAAAATAAAAATAAAAAATACTGGTTAACAATGTGTGGATTGTGGATGAATAGTAAGATTAAACGAGAACTTACCAGTTCGAAGTTTGATCGTTATTTTATGAGAAGTAACGTTGAGGGATTACGTGAAGAACCCCGCTAGGACGCATGCGTGTCATTCTTCAAAGCAGCGGTGTGAAATCACAGATAACAGTAATGACTGAACATAGTAAGATTAGAGAAGAGGATACCAGTTGAACTTTATGATCAAGGGTGGGAGCGGAGGGCACGTAATCCCTCAACGTTACTCCTCATAAAATAACGATCAAACTTCGAACTGGTAAGTTCTCGTTTAATCTTACTATTTTACTTCGGAGTCACGTGAGTGACTACGTGAAGATTTCAAAGCTCTGTGATTTCATGCCGTGGAAACGAGTCCATGCATCACATCTGCCTTAAGTGACTAAGGGAGGAATTGTGTTAACATGTTTAAACATGAATCCGACATTGAAAATTCATGATAAATTTATTAACAACAAATTATAGCCCCTATTTCATGGGGTGAAATCATATTACAGAACTTAAAATTGATTCTGCAAAAGTTCCAGGTTTAATCACTGGTTTATGGTAGAATTGTTGGAACGTTTTTCCCTTGACCATCCTGCTGTCTCCAGGATTTGGTCCAACTCCATAGCTGCCGTAGCTGCAGCCCTGGTGGAATGAGATTTGAATATGTTAGTATCCACCCCAGCTGTTGTTAAAACCTGTTTCAGCCATCTGGAACCGACACTTTTTTGTGGGGTTGCTTGTGGCTGATTAGTAGTGCCATCTCATTGCCTCTGATGTTTTTGGTGTTCTCCATATATAACAATAAATGTCTTATTATACAGAGACGATCATCTATAGGGTAAGCCCTAAATTCTATTTTGAGGCCTGATGGTCCCGGTCTGTTCTGTTTGACTAATTCGTGAATATGAAAAGTTATATTTCTTGTTGAAGAAGTCATATTGTCCAGCCTTAACGTATGTAAAGACTGTACCCTTTGTGCTGTGACCAAAGCCATCAGCATGACTGTTTTATGCGTCAGTTTTTGCAGGGACAGAGCTGTTGCTGGAGACCAGTTCCTTAGCAACGTTAGGACAATACTCACATCCCATATATGAGAGTACCTGGTTCTTGGGGGATTGATATTAAAAATTCCCCTCATAAGTTTGGTTACCAGGGGGTGAGTCCCAACAGAATGACGCTCTGATCCTCGCCATAGATATGCTGAAAGGGCACTTCTGGCGCAGTTAATGGCACTGTAACTGAGCCCCTCATCATAATGGAGGCCTGCCAGGAATTCCAGAACAGACATTATGTTCATCGAGCTGTAAGTGATGTTGTTTCTGTGACAATATATCTCCCATTTCCTGATGTATACCAGATATTGTTTTTTGGTGGACTGCCTGTGAGCCGCTGAGATAATGTTCAATGTTCGGTCCGTCAGTCCCAGTTCCAGTAGAGGTTTCTTTAGACTCTACAAATTAATAAGTTTGTCGTATTATGACATGGATGGCTATCCCCAGTTACGGGATGAACCAACAAATCTGGTCGTTTCAGGATGGTGATACATGGTTCTAAGACCATGTCGAGTATCACAGGGAACCATGGTTGAGTAGGCCAATCGGGCACTACCAAAATACCAGACGCCGAGTCTTGTTGTATTTTGCGTAATACCCGACTGATGAGGCAGAAAGGAGGGAATGCATAGAAAAACAATTTCCCCCAATGCAGCGAAAAAGCATCTATCGCTGATACCCCAGGGTCTGGTTCCCAAGAAACATAGTTTGGTAACTGGTGATTGAGTCTGGATGCAAATAGATCGATATCTGGTATTCCATACCGTGCTACAATATCAGCAAATACTTTTATATCCAACATCCATTCGATGTTTTCATTGAATTTGCGTGACCTGGTGTCTGCCACTGAATTTAAGTTACCTGGTAGGTAAGTAGCTGATATCCAAATATTTCTCTGGATACACCATTGCCAAATTGTATTAGCCAGATTGTCACATGATGTCGATTTGATTCCACCCGTATGGTTAATATATGCCACCACGGTGGTTGTCAAGTCTTCTAATGTTTTTGCAGATTCCCCGCTTGAAAGGGATTTGATTTATCTACCCCGAAATGATGAACTGGATTCACTCAGACCAAACATTTCTTTTCCACCTTTTATTTTCTCCTTCTTTTATTTTGGCAGATTAGTCTTTAGCAGTTTTTTAGCAGTTTTAGTCTTTACCAGTTTTTGTCTTTATCAGGTGAAAAACCTTTAGACACAAAGGCAAAAAATATACACATTACTGTAACCAAATATAAATAACAGAAAATTACATGTATTTAACATTCCAACTCATAGCAGCCATTTTGTTTTTTAAATAATTTTCACATTTCATTAAATGAAAAATACAAATAATGCCCACTCCTGTTACCAATTTTTAGCTTAATATCATATGAATCTTTACTGTTTTTTAACACATTTTATCATATTTTTTAAAGTGCAATTATTTAAACTAACACCACACATAGCATATAAGTATTAGAAATTAGCTCACATTAGCCCTTAACATATGCACTTTACATAGGCAACAAACATTATCATCACCCTGTCATCTTGGTTAACAAACACCACCAATATCAACACGTTAGCCAGACAAGTTTCTCAGCTTTTAAAGGGTTAAACAGAGTCTCTGGGGCTGCAGTCTTCGACTCAGTCCATTTAGAGTTCAGTCCTTACCGGCTGCCAATCGGGTCTGTAGAAAATCAGTCCTGCTTGCCTTTTCTGGCTATCGCGGCAGTCTTTTCGGACAGTCCTTTTGATTTACTGTTCAAGTTCTCTGCTCGCAAGTCTCTTGTATCTTCTTCACTGGCTTCTGGTGCTGTGTGCCCTTTTGACCCCCAGGCAGAACTCGGCAGGCTGGGGTTCCGCCCACTTTAATCACTGTCTCGTGATTTCAATGTAGTGGTTCTCTGCACCTGTTCTTTCATTTCAGTTTGACTTGACAGTGGTATTGTCAATCTGTAGTCTAACATGCTGGTGATATATTCCAGAACAGTATGACTTTAGGCCATAGAACGCACCCAACATTTCCAGGTAGTTTATGCCAAGTGTCTGTAGTAATGATGCCTCCTATGCATTCCATCTACCTTCACAGCTGGAGATGGAATTGGTAGCACCCCAACCAAGTGCACTGGCATCAGTTTGTAGCACCACTGAGGGGTTGCTGATAATGATAGGGCTGGAACAATGCCGAATGTTATCCCTCCACCATTTTAATTCCATAATTGCTTTGATTGGTAGCTTCATTGGTCTGTCAAAATGACCAGCATTAATTTTGAGTGCTTGTATTTTTGCCCTTTGTAAATTTTGATAATACAAAGGTCCAAATTGTGTGGCTGGAAAAGCAGCCACTATTTTGCCAATCACCCTTGCTACCAATCTGATAGATGGTTCACTGATGTCAATGAGGTTGTTGCAGGCCTCAGTTAAGACTGTAGCCTTGTCCTTTGGTAAAGTCACCGACATGTGAACTGAGTCAATAGTGAACCCCAAATAATCCATTATGGTGGAAGGCGTTAGTTTAGATTTAACTGGATGGATGATAAACCCCAGTTTCTCAAACAATTGTTTGGTGGCTGATACAGCTAGTTTGGCTAATTCCAAAGTTTTGCCCACAATTAATATGTCATCTAGATAGGCCATGATCATATGTTTTTGTTTCCGAAGAAACGCTAGGGCTGGTTTCAAAATTTTTGTAAACAGCCTGGGGTAGAGCTCTATACTACCAGCGCTGCCCCATCCAGTTGAATTTTAAATAACGTCTGTGATCAGTCCGTATAGGCACTGAATAGTAAGCATCTTTCAGGTCGATGCTAGCCATGAAGTAGCCTGTGGAAATCAATTGTTTGGCAGTAACAAAGGTTTCCATTTTGAAATGAATATACTGCACAAATGTATTCAATTTGGTCAAATCTATGATGATGCGACAACCACCATCTTTTTTGTTTTTGATAAAGATATTAGACACAAATTCCAGAGAATCGTGTTGGGTTTTTTCAATAACCCCCTTAGCGAGGAGTCTCACCAGTTCAGCATGTGCTTCCAATTTTTCTTTTCATGAAAGTACGAGCGTTCGGTTCGGTACATGCTGAACTGGGGGCTATTTTTGTGCACAAATTCAATGGTATATCCCTGGATACTGTTTAGGATATAAGTGTCTGTTGTTAATGCACTCCATGCCTCCCAAAAGAAGTGTAATCTCCCACCGATATGTGTATTATCCACACTTCCTATAATTTGTAAGGGACCAGACCCTCCTACCTCCATGGTTACCAGTGGAAAGTTTACTTCTTCCTGTGTAGTCTTCGAGGAGGTTGAGGCGCCGGTGTCTGGGTTTGGGTTTGGGGATTACGCATTTTCCACGAAGGCCGGTCTGGGCCATGGTCTAAAAAAGACCGCTGTACTGTATGTCCGGCCTTTGAGCTTTCACCAGCTTCTGATTGTCTTGCTCTGCTGGTGGGTGCGTAAGGGTGCTGTCTTTGAGTGTAGGAGGTCCTTCCTGTTGTCGCCTTTATGAGCCCCAGGGTTTTTGCCTCCTCATCGAGCTCCTTAACCTGTTTGGACAGGTTGCCCCCAAATAATAATATTGGTGGCTTTGTGTCTCCAGGTTTGCACAGGCCTGCGAACTTTGGATTTAAGGCAGGTCGGATGGCATTCTTTCTGATACTATTGATCTCATGCTGCGTATTGCAGAAGAGTGCCAGTGCATCCTGTTGTTCTTGCGACATTTCTTTCTCCTTCCTGCACCCCCTGCACACTTGTTGTTTGTTCAGCAAACCCCTCTTCAGGGTCAACCCAGAATTGACCCCCAGTACTCCCCTCTGTCGAGGGAGATGCACTGTGCAGCCCTACGTAAGGTGCTGCTGTGGGTGTTTTGTACAACCCATGGTGACTAGACTCCATCTCCCGGAGTCTGTCACGTTGGAGCATCTGCTCCATAAGCCGCTCCATTTGTCCCCAGTAACGCTGGTCCCCGCGGCATTTCTTGCAGTCCGACTTGTCAGAGTCAACGGCTCTGTTCCGTATAGCCTTCCCGCCCAGCCGTGGTGTTGATCTGGCCGGCGCGGGTGCCAAGTCGGGCACAGCTGATCCCACTAACGGTGATCTGGTGCCGTCAGCCGCTGCTAGCTGCCCGCAACTCCGCGGTTCTTTCCAGCCAGTGCAGCCCTTGTAAACTCTTGTCCATAGTTTCCCCTGTGAAAAACAGCACGGGAAACAAAAAACGACCGCAGAGTAATTCCCTTACCTGTCGGTCTCGGTTTTAAACTTGCCGCTGCGGGGGATCGCTCCCTCCGCCTGCCGTTTCGACTTGTCAGAGTCAACGGCTCTGTTCTGTATAGGCTTCCCGCCCGGCCGTGGTGTTGATCTGGCCGGCGCGGGTGCCAAGTCGGGCACAGCTAATCCCACTCACGGTGATGCTGGTGCCTTCAGCTGCTGCTGGCTGCCCGCAACTCCGCGGTCCTCCCCAGCCAGCTTAGACGCAGCCCTTGTGGACTCTATTTTTGTCCATAGTTTCCCCCTGTAAAAAACAGCACGGGAACCAAAAAACGACCGCAGAGTAATTCACTTACCTGTCGGTCTCGGTTTCAAAATTACCGCTGCGGGGGAACGCTCCACCCCGCCTGTCGTTTCGCAATGCGTGAAGCGATATGACACGCATGCGTCCTGGCGGGTTTTTCACGTAGTCACTCACGTGACTCCGAAGTAAAATTAAAACTGGTACATAGGCAAATAACTGTATACAAATGGGAGAGTCTAAAGATAGCTAGCGACGGGACTCTGAGTTCAGCAGTGTAATGGTGTTGTTGAAAAAGCTGTTCCTCAGCCTGCTTGTGCGAGACCTGAGGCTCCTGTACCGCCTCCCTGATGGGAGGAGGGCAAACAGTCCATGGTTAGGGTGAGAGGGGTCCTTGATGATTTTCCCGGCCCGTCTCAGACACCGTTTTCGGTGGAGGGCATCCATGGCAGGGAGCGGGGCACCGATGATGTGCTGAGCGGTTTTCACCACCCGTTGCAGTGCCTTCCTGTCAGCTGTGGTGCAGCTGCTGTACCATACCGTGAAGCAGGTGGTCAGGATGCTTTTGATGGTACAGCGGTAGAAGTTGGACAGGATCTGGGGGGACAGGTGAGCTTTCTTGAGCCTCCTCAGAAAGTAAAGGCGCTGCTGCACCTTTTTGATCAATTTGGTGGTATTGAGGGACCAGGACAGGTCCTCTGAGATGTGTACCCCGAGGAATTTGTAGTTGGAGACGCGCTCCACCTCAGTCCCGTTTATATGGATGGGGGTATGTCTGCCACCTCTGGTCTTCCTGAAGTCAACAATGATTTCCTTCGTCTTCTTGGAGTTGAGGATGAGGTTATTGTTGGTACACCAGGCTGCCAGGTTCTGGACCTCCTCCCTGTAGGCTGACTCGTCGTTGTCGCTGATCAGTCCTACCACCGTGGTGTCATCAGCAAATTTTATGATGGCGTTGGAGCCATACTTAGGGACGCAGTCATTGGTGAAGAGGGAGTAGAGGAGAGGGCTGAGAACACAGCCCTGTGGCACGCCGTGTTCAGTGTCATAGTGGAGGAGGTGAGGTTGTTGATCCTAACAGACTGTGGTCTGTTGGTGAGGAAATCCAGTGTCCAATTGCAGAGGGAGGTGGTGATGCCAAGTCCGCTGAGTTTGGTGATCAAGCTGGCGGGGATGACAGTGTTAAAGGCGGAGCTGAAGTCGATGAACAACAACCTGATGTAGGAGTTGTTGTTGTCCAGGTGGGTCAGGGCAGAGTGTAGGGCCACAGATATGGCGTCCTCTGTAGACCTGTTGGTCCGGTAGGCAAACTGATGGGGTCCAGTGTGGGGGGGAGGCTGGCTTTGAGGTGAGCCAAGATCAGCCGCTCAAAGCACTTTGCGATGACAGGGGTGAGTGCCACTGGGCGGAAGTCGTTGAGACTCCCTGAAGCTGACTGTTTGGACACTGGCACAATGATTGAGGTCTTGAGGCAAGTAGGGACGACACCCTGGGTCAGTGACAGATTGAAAATGTCAGTGAAGACCAGGGATAGTTGTCCAGCACATGCCCTGAGCACACGCCCGGGGATGCCATCGGGGCCGGCAGCTTTGTGCTCATTCACCTTGCTCAGTGCGCCTTGTACAGCAGAGGTGGAGAGACTGAGGGGTTGTTCGTTCGGGGTTGGGGCAGCTTTGATAGCTGGTGTTTTGTTGTCCCAGTCAAAACGAGCATAGAAGTAGTTTAGCTCATCAGGAAGGGAGGCGTTGTCTGGGGGGGGGGGGGGGGGGGGGAGGGGTGTTACCTTTATGGTAGTCGGCAATGGACTTGATGCCTTGCCACATGCGTCTGGGGTCGGAGTTGTTTTGAAAATGCTCCTCGATCTGCCGTTTGTATTTGAGTTTTGCGCTCCTGATTCCCTTTATCAGGTTGACCCTGGATGAGCTGTATCCCTCAGCGTCGCCAGATCTAAAAGCGGCATCGCGAGCCTTCAGCAAGAGTCTGACCTCTCTGCTCATCCACGGCTTCTGATTAGGGAAGGTCTTTATTTGTTTATGGGTAGTGACGGTGATCTGATGTGATTTCATTGCTTAATTAACATTTTGTTTAAGAAGGAACTGCAGATGCTGGAAAATCGAAGGTAGACAAAAATGCTGGAGAAACTCAGCGGGTGAGGCAGCATCTATGGAGCGAAGGAAATAGGCAACGTTTCGGGCCGAAACCCTTCTTCGGACTGACATTTTGCCTGTTGAAGATCTTAAATGCAGAGCCTATCAGCTGAATACACAATTATACGAGCAACAATCATGAACAAAGTATGCAACATGATTGTCTCAACCTCTTTCTTCTCTTGGCTCTTTTTACCATAACCCTTCTTTCCTCCTTTTCTGCCATGCTTCACCTGCTTGAGAAAATAAATAGAAGTAAGAATAAAACAATCACCTGCTACACCATTTAATCAGACTATTGGTGATCCTTTGCCTTAATTTCATGGCTTTACACTGACCCCATATCCGTTGATTACCTTTATATTCAAAAATCTAGTATCGATTTTGAAGACACATAACTGTGCCCTCTTGAGTAAAAAAAATTCACAATTCGCTGGATGAGGAAATTTCTTCTCATCCCTGCTCTCAGTGGCTATCCCCTTATTTTGAGATGGACACAAAATGCTGGAGTAACAGCGAGTCTGGCAGCATCTCTGGAGAAAAAGGATTGGTGACGATTCAGGTGGAAACCCTTCTTCAGACTGATTGTAGTGGGGGGCGGGAGGAATTTATTTTGAGACCCTTATATTGAGACCTTTCCCCCTGATTCCAGGTAACCGAACCAGAGGAAACATCATCCCTGCATCTGTTCTGTCAAGTCCTAAAAGTTTGTATGTTTCAGTAAGGCCACTTCTTAATCTTGGAACCTGTCTTCTACTTCTCTATTCATCTGATAAACCACCATCTCAGGAATAAAGCTGAACCTTTGTTGTGCTCCCTCTATTGCAAGAATGTTATTTTGTAGATAGGGAAAGCAGACTTCGATATAAAATGTGACACCCGTTGGAACAAAATAAGGGGAGATTGTGTAAGTTTGGACTTCACTCACTGGAGTTCAGAGTATAAGAGATGAACTTATTGAGCTATAGTCTTGGGATAGGATGACTAAGATGAGGAGGGATTTCTAAACTTCAAACCCCTGATAAATAGGATTATTTTGCATCTACGGAAAGGGTAGAACCAGGTCATGTTTTCACTTCAGTGAATTCTAAAATTAAAAAAAACTTTAATCTTAATCAGAACATATAATTGTGGCACCCTAACCCTGGAACAAATTAATGAGGACAATTAGGTCACAGAATAACTATATTGAAACTTATTTATGATGACGTGACAATCTCCAGATTGCCACACCATATGTCTGAAGCCTCCAGATGAAGGAAATGGGTTGATTCTTGTCTGTCCAGAACTCCACCATGTAAGGAGAAAAGCAAGGAAATGTAGTTTAATCCAAAGTAAACAAGGCCTGGCAATTGCTAGAGTTGAATATCTTTCCATCTGTTCAACAATAATGTGCTCAGAATTCCTGGCCCACAGTTCTGCTCAAAGAAACGCTTCAAAAAAATAACCTGGAGTGAAAAAGAATGATTATATTTTAATTACTGCAAGCAAATACATTATTTAAAAGTCAGAGTTAGAGCAACTGCTTGCAATTGTGAAGATTGCTGCTCAAAACATAGATAATTAACCCAGCCAGCTCTTATTTTGTCCCAGCCCAGCCGAGGAGAACATTGTGACAACCAGCTTCCCAAATCTTTTTGCCTTGCCATTTCTTCCTCCCTCCCTTTACACTTACATTATTGAACCTCATGCATTGCTCCTCTTAAAGGTGTTTTACATCTCCAGCTGTTTTATATGACTTTACTTCTGAGAATTTCTAGAATTTCTGAACTACATCCTGTTTAGTCGATTTAAAACATATGGGAACCATGTGTAACTGGCTGCTTTTCAAAACCTCAATATTCTTTATCCTTTTGGAAAAACATCTATCAAGAAAATGTGTTTTAACAAAGAAAAGAACGGTTTGTGCACTTTAATGTACAAAAAAGGGGACATAGTGTGAAATAAAAACAATGTTTAATGTTAAATCTTGAAAATAAATTCAGATGGTAATTTACACAGCATCTAGAACTCTTTGATATGATGGCCAAATGGCCAATCACATAGCAATGTTGGTTCTAATTCACAATCTCAGGGTGTTGAGGCTTCATTCCAGCAACATCCACAAATTACAATGATATTAAAAGGTTAAGATCTATTTGAATCGGAGAAAAAGCTGATAATAACGAAAGATAATCCAATATTGCAAGCTGGAAATGCTCAGAATTGTGCTCTCTGACCAAATAAAAGACCTGGTAGTTGTAGATTTAAAATCTAATACATTCAGAAATATGACACTTCATGGGTTTGATTGCAGGGCCATTGTGTACACTGTTGAGTTTAAAATACACCTACCCTTGTTGTCTGAACAGTTTTGGTTTAAAGCCATCTTGAAACTTAAAGTGGTGGGAGGCGTTGGGGAATGAAATAATCTGAGGATAAGCTATTTTGGACTCTGATGAGGAGAAATCTTTAATCAAGCGGTTGGTCAACTTTGCATCTCATTACCCTTCCAGCCTTAGATACTCAATTATTATATTCAAGATTGAAACCTTGAGGGAAATTGGCAGAAATAAGGAATAGTTAGCAAAGTAGATGAGCTACAGGTTTAATCATAATTTTGTCGAGTGCCAGAACAGAAGAAAGGGTCCTTATGTTTATTTCCAATGTACAAGCCTTGCATTTGGTTGAACTGTACAGTTAACAGCTGTGGTTCAGAAGACAGCGCTTATACCAATGACTTAAATGCTTATGGTTCCAGTCTCACATCAGAGATTTGAACACAGCAATCTAGGTTGACTCTCTTGTGCTATCTTGGTGCACACTTACTGCTAGATCATGCTCTGCCAATCAGGCACTCACAACTTGCCATGGCCTTTTAGGTTTTAATATTTCTTTCTCTCCTCCCTTTTGAAATTCTACACCCCATAGTGATAGAATTTTAGTGGGGTACTATAAAGTTGGAAGAGCCATCTTTCTGTTAAGACCCAAACCTGGGATCCCATCAGCTCTCGTCAAAAGATTGTGCAGCATTAAATTCAACAAGCTCATAGATTTATCCCCAGCTTTCTGGGCAATGTTTAATGTTACTAAAAATAAATATTTTAATTATTATCTCACTGCTGTTTGAGGGTGTTTGCTGCAAAGGCACCATATGAAAGCACATTGTCCTTGATGTTTTCATAGCTATGTGATGATAACTAATGAGCAACAGCATTGGCAGCCATATTGTAATGGTACGGGTTCAGGGCTCACTGCCATTTTTTTCTCCATCATGTGTAGACCAATGGTCCTAGTGACCATTTAAAAAAAGTAGTTTTATTACCTTTATTTTAAATAACAAAGTAAGTACAAACTGAACATGCATCCAGGATGCACAACAGACCATGCTGCAACTTCCCCCCAGTTGTGGAATGCTTCTAGCATGCTGCATGCTAACTGCATCCTCAGCAGAGACTCCCAGCATGGTTACTAAATAGGCTCATGACGAAGAAAAGTAGGAATTGTGAAGAAGATATAAGGAAGATATATAATGGGGCGGCACGGTGGAGCAGCGGTGTAGTTGTTGCCTGACAGCGCTTGCAGCACCGGAGACCTGTGTTCAATCCCGACTACCAGACTACAGGTATGTAGATAAATTGGCTTGGTATAAGTGTTAATTGTCCCTGGTGTGTGTAAATGTGCGGGGATCGCTGGTCGGTGAGGACTCGGTGGGCCTAAGGGCCTGTCTCCGTGCTGATCTCTAAAGTAAAGTAAACTAAACTAAAGTTACAATAAGGCAAATTGGGTATAACGTGGGAAAATATGAAATTGGTCATTTTTATAGGAACAAAATAAGAAAGTAAAATATATAGGGCATTAATGAGATCCCGTGGAAAACGGTGTACAGTGTTGATCTCCTTATTTAAAGAAGGGTATAAATTAATTGAAAGCAGTCCACAGAGGTTTACATAGAAACATAGAAAATAGGTGCAGGAGTAGGCCATTCGGCCCTTCGAGCCTGCACCGCCATTCAATATGATCATGGCTGATCATCCAACTCAGTATCCCATACCTGCCTTCTCTCCATACCCCCTGATCCCTTTAGCCACAAGGGCCACATCTAACTCCCTCTTAAATAGAGCCAATGAACTGGCCTCAACCACCTTCTGTGGCAGAGAATTCCACAGATTCACCACTCTCTGTGTAAAAAATGATTTTCTCATCTCGGTCCTAAAATACTTCCCTCTTATCCTTAAACTGTGACCCCTTGTTCTGGACTTCCCCAACATCGGGAATAATCTTCCTGCATCTAGCCTGTCCAACCCCTTAAGAATTTTGTAAGTTTCTATAAGATCCCCCCTCAATCTTCTAAATTCTAGCGAGTACAAGCCGAGTCTATCCAGTCTTTCTTCATATGAAAGTCCTGCCATCCCAGGAATCTTGACTGATACTAGACTGATATCTGAATGTTGTCTTCAATGGACAGGATATAGAGTCTGGACGTATACTCAAACAGTGGAAGGTGAATTGGTTCAAACATATAAAAACTATGAGGGCTGACAAGAATGGATGTAGAGATGGTGGGAGAATCTAATACTGGGGGTCACTTTAAGAATATTGGCTCACCCATTTATGATAGATGGGTGAACATTTTTTCTCTCCACGGGGGTTTTACGTTTATGGAACACTATTCTTCAAAGGGCAATGGAAACAGAGCCTTTAAATAGTTTAGACTCCAATTAGATATTGGTGAAATACAGGCAGCTCCTCTCAAGGGGCACAAACGAAGAAATAGTTTAGAATTGTTTTCATGAAAAACATCTGTACTTCCTTTGTATTCATTTCTAAATTAATGCAAATGAAGGAATTCCATATACAAATAGATCATGTGGCTTTTGTCCTTTGGTTTAAATATGATAGTTTGGTAAGTGTATTTACCATGTATAATGCAGGGATGAGTCAGAGACTCGGTACCTACAAGCTCTTTGAGTTCTGATCTTGGCTGTTTAACCCTGGCTCTCATGCTTGGCAATCACCATGCATAGTTTTGTGTCTGACTAAAAGTAGGACAGCTTTAACTTATTTTCCTTCGCTCCTAACTCACATTTCCCAGGCTGCAGCACCCGAGAATGCTCTGGGTAAACACCAGACTCTTCTATATTGGACTGCCATGGAGATTAACTCTGGTAATATGGTATGGCGGGAGAGGACTGGAGTACAGACCTACACTGTTTTTCTTGGATGTCACAATTCCAGCTGTAGACGATCAAACAATGTCAGCACTTTGGCTCTGAGTGCATTTAACCTTCCATAGCAGCAATGGGTCACATTACTCAAACTAAAACTTCCAACAACTCCACAAGCCACCTAGTGAGACACTAATCAAAATTAGTTTATTCATTTTTTCCCCCCAATTTCATCCATTTCCAGTCAATGAAATATGCTTCTAAAAAACTGAGGCCTTAACTGAATTTAGAGGGTGACTTTTATCAAACTATGTAACTTCGAGCATTACTTCAAACTTCAGTCCTGTTAATTTGTCTTTGTAAGTGTGAGAGTTAATTTGCTGCAGTCATATCAGAAACAACCTGACCTTAAGGCCTTGCCTGTCCTGTCCTTATTTGCTCTTTGTTGGTTTCTTGATCCATGCACTGCTTAAAATGCCATTAAACCTTTCTAGCTAATTCCATCGCAGCCATTGCATAAAACTGCTTCTATTTGTAAACATTTTCTTACTCTTTAAGTTAAAGACTGTCGCCTGAAGAAAAATTGCTTAAAATAGTTAACAGTTCACACATCATCATCCACCTAAAAATTTAACTGTTTCACTCACAACTGTCTAGCATTTTCTGTTTTCTCACCACAGAGCGTGAAATATTTCTGATCAGCGTGAGGGCGTGAGAGTTTGCTTGAGGGCGTGATTCTCACGCTCAAAGCTTGAGAGTTGGCAGCCCTGACCATATACATGTATCTAGATTTATATATACGTATACTTGTTGGAGTGAAGGTGCCCCTTGACAGCAAACAAAATGCAGGTGAGAGAACTCGGCTGATTAATATTGCTCACTAAAAATTACTTATCTCTCCTTCATCATCATCTTCTTCCCTGCCTCTATTTAATTTCATCACCCTTAAACATTATCACTGTTTCAGTCTTCATGGATGCAGCCTGATATGCTGAACATTTCTAGCAATTTTTATTTCAATGTGTCAAATTTGGCTCAATAGTAGTTATCCTGCCGCTGAGTTACAAGGTTCTGGATTCAAGCCTCAGTAACTTGAGCACATGATCTAAGGTGACACTTAAGTGTATGACTGAGAAAATGCTACATATGCAGTTAAGCTATCTTTCACATGAGTTATTAATCTTACTTACGTAGGCTTATAATTTTTAGTTTAGTTTAGTTTAGAGATACAGCGTGGAAATGGGGCCTTTCGGCCCACTGGGTCCGCGCCGATCAGCAATCCCCGCACATTAACACTATCCTATACCAACTAGGGACCATTTTTACATTTACCAAGCCAATTAACCTATATACCTGTATGTCTTTGGAGTGTGGGAGGAAACCCAATGTTAATATTGGATCCCAGTATGTGAAGGGTGATGATATTTTTGAAAACAACTTATTTTTTATTTGTTTCTAGCATCTACGGCAGTTGAAATCCCAAATATCATCAATGTTTTTATTCCGGACCATTCTTCACATTTTCTTCATCAACTTGGATATGTCCTGGCAACTCTACTGCTTCTGGCCATTTTGATAACCATCATTGCCCTAATTACCCGGCAACAGAGAAAGAGAGGTGATATAGTTACTTTAATATTTTATTGTTAATTATCATATCTTAAGTGCTTATTGTAGGTAGGTCTTTTGTACAATTCTCGTGCTGCAGAAATATGAAGAGAAAGTCTGTGTGTTCATGCATGCATGCACCAAGATGTTACAATCTTATAGGCCGTGCAGGGGGATGCATGCCTCCTCTATGATTATTTTGACTCTCAATTATATTTTCTATTTCTCAGGTCTTCAATATAATGTGAAGATGTCTCAACCGTAAGTATTAAGTCATCATTTGTCCACTTTACATTGCACTTTTTTTTGCAATGTTTTGTGATTAAATGTGTAGTTTTCAGGTCACTTGAGCAGATTACGAGTGAAATTGATATTAGCTCAAACCCGGTGGATAATGTTGTGTGATGTACTGTGCAGATCTCAGGCATGGAGTTTGCTGTTTTTAAGGCCAGTGTATCTATGGCGAGAGAAAAATAAATGCTGAACTTACAATCACCACACCCCACATTAACATAACCCTCATCTTAATATCCCTACCTAAGTGTACAAAATAGTGATGCAAGTCAACAAAGAGACTATATAAAACCAAAGAAGATATAGTAAGATACAGTATTCACTCCTGTAACATACATACTTTCAGACAGCAAACTAATGTTGTTCAGTTCTAAACTAAGACATACTGTATATCAATTGTAGGCAGTTACTACATGTTGCAATTCTCAAAGGGATACGCTCCCAATATTACATGAGCCATATACAATCTTGCACGCTTGAACTATGTTGCAGTGATTGTCCTCTTTACTGTGTGGATACTGTGTGGTGGGACGTTTTTGCAAAATGGATGTTGCAGTCACAGGCACTATATTTTGCCAATTTCTGGTTTTCCAGAAAAAAATGGTTATTTTGTCAGCAATGTGTTATATTAACAGGGATTGTGCCTCAGTGCGATGTGCGGTTGCAGATTTCAGATGCACCATAGAAAGCAAACTGTTGAGTTGGTTTGGAAATAGTTTTGCCCAAGTCTGCAAGAAATTGCAGAGTTTGTAGATGTAGCTCAGACTTCCCTCCATTGACTCCATCTACACTTCATGTTGCCTTGAAAAAGCAGCCTGCAGAATCAATTGTCTCACCCTGGTTATTCATTTTACTCTCTGCTTCCGTCCAGCAGAAGGTATAGAAGCTTGATAGCATGACTGAACGTTTGACTTAAATAAAATTAAGTATGGGATATCTGATTTGTTTGGATAGCATCCAAAAACAGAGCTTTTCACTGTATCTCGGTACAAGTCACAAAAATAAACCTGAACCAAAGAAATCCATCTAGTCCAACTTGGAAAACCTTAGCCTCTGAGATTGCAAGAAACAGCAGATACAGTAGACGAGGTTGGAGGAAGTGCAAGTGAACCTCTGCCTCACCTGGAAAGACTGTCGGGGTCCTTGGATGGAGGACTGGATTGACATATGATAGGACTGTCATATGTTGATAGAATGGAGCAGCT
Organism: Amblyraja radiata; assembly: GCF_010909765.2. Lineage (NCBI taxonomy): Eukaryota > Metazoa > Chordata > Chondrichthyes > Rajiformes > Rajidae > Amblyraja > Amblyraja radiata. The sequence continues at coordinate 26,253,253 of NC_045986.1, read as the reverse complement.
GGGCTTGTATAGTCTGGAATTTAGAGGGATGAGAGGGAATCTTATTGAAACAAATATGATTATTAAGGGTTTGGACATGAGGCAGGAAACATTCTCGACATTGGGGGAGTCCAAAACCAGGGGCCACAGTTTAAGAATAAGGGGTAAGCAATTTAGAACGATGAGGAGGAAAAACTTTTTGTTGAAGGTTGTTAATCTGTGGAATTCTCTGCCTCAGAAGGCAGTGGAGGCCAATTCTCTGGATGCTTTCAAGAGAGAGAGTTAGATAGAGCTCTTAAAGATAGTGGAGTCAAGGGATATGGGGAGAAGGCAGGAACGGGGTGCTGATTGGGGATGATCAGCCAGATCTATCTCAGCACCAAGTCCCCCCACCACCTCCCTCTCTCCCATATCAACTCCTGCCTGTCAGCCATCAAATCTTGGATGCAACTCAACTTCCTTAAATTAAACAGTAACAAAACAGAATTTCTCCTCATTGGCTCCAAATCAACACTTACCAAAATTAACAACCCCACTCTCACTATTGACGGCACCACTGTCTCCCCATCTCCTCAGGCCCGCAACCTTGGCGTGATCTTTGACTCAACCCTCTCCCTTGAGCCTCACATCCGCCATGTTGTCAAAACATCATTTTTTCACCTCCGCAACATTGCCAAAATCAGACCCTCTCTCACACCCCCCGCTGCTGAAAGACTCATCCATGCCTTCATCTCCTCCCGACTGGACTACTGTAACTCTCTTCTCTTTGGCATCAATTCCAGCAACATCTACCGACTCCAACTGGTCCAGAATGCAGCCGCCCGACTCATTACCCACACCAAATCCTGGCACCACATCACCCCAGTCCTCAAAGAACTTCACTGGCTTCCCATTTCCCACCGGATCATCTACAAAATCCTGGTCCTCACCTACAAAGCCCTCAACCACTTGGCCCCCCCCTTATCTCACTGACCTCCTCTCCCCCTACCAACCCTCACGGTCCCTCAGATCCATTTCAGCCGGTCTCCTCTCCATTCTGAAATCCAACCTCTGCACCTTTGGAGACAGAGCCTTCTCCAGGGCAGCTCCCAGGCTCTGGAATTCCCTCCCACAATTGATCCTAACTTCTGAGTCCCTCACCATCTTCCAGTCCCGCCTCAAGACCCATCTCTTCACCTCTGCATACCCTTAGTCCCCTGTCCCCCTCCCCTTTGCATCTCTGTCTTACTGCTCTATTTTGTTTTGTTCCTGACTCACCATGTAAAGCGACTTTGAGTCATTGAAAAGCGCTATACAAATAAAATGTATTATTATTATTATGATCATATTGAATGGCGGTGCTGGCCCGAAGGGCCGAATGGCCTACTCCTGCACCTATTGTCTATTGTCTATTGTCTATTAATTAGGAAATTATCTGGAAACCAAATTCCCTTGTACAGGCAAATGTGGTAACAAATTATTTTTCTTATAATAATTTTTATGGATAATGTTTGTACCAGAATTATGAAGCAATTTCCAAAGCTTTTAATAAACACAAATAAGCACCTTAATCTGAATCTTCTAAATATTGCTATCTCAATCTGTGCTGTCCTTTAATCAGCAGGAGAACAGAAGTTAATCTCAGTGATTTTGTGATTGACACGACTGGCCTAAAAGCAAACAAAAACGAAGAAATAAAATTTGGTACGTGTGGTCTCATTGGTAAGGTTTTCTCATTGAATCGTGCAGTGTTTGTGCACAACTGGCAGATCAATGAAGCTCCACATGATGTCACAAGCCTCGTGTTTCACAGCAACTGTCCAGCTTCCTCAATTCCATACATCCCTGTATTCCATCGGGAGAGGCAGAAATATATATAATTGAAAAAGTCATCCTAACCCCAATCATGGTTGAAAATAGTTCCACAATGACCATGATTTACGTTGACATAAATAATGTCAACATTATTTGACATTATTTCATGCCCAACTCATGGATCTTCCCTCTGATCAGGAAGGTACACAACTAATCAAGTCTTGCATCATGTGAGTCTGGAAACAATTGCACTAATATTAAGAAACAAAACAGTCATATCATATATATGTATGGTGGAGCTGAGTGTGATTTTGAATATTATATATATCACATATTTTGTCACTGTGATTTTTCAAAAATATTTTTCTCCTATCCTATAGCCACAGAATTTTCAAAGTATTCAAAGGTTTTTATTAGTCACATTCACATACACCGAGGTGTAATGAAGTGAAATGCTTTTTGCCATTTTGCAGTACACAAAAGAATACAGACATAACACCAATGAGAGTCTTAAACACAAAGAACATCCCCCCACAATGGCTCCCACCTTGAGGGAAGGCACAAAGTCCAGTCCCCAACCCCAGTTCACCCATAGTCGGGCCTATTGAGGCCTCCACAGTTGCCTCTACGGAGGCCCGATGTTCCTGGCCGTTCTCGCCGGGTGGTGGTGCTCCGGCGTCGGGAGAGTCCTCACAGTGGCCTGGGAACCCTGGAACGGCCGCCTCCGTACTGGAGGCCGCGGCTTCCGAAGCCGACAAGGCCGCGCTGGATGGAGCTCCACAACTGGCGATCTCGTCGCGAGATCCCAGGCTCCCGGTGTAAAGTTCGGCGCCGCCGCCCGCAGCTGGCCGCTCCACAGTCCCGCAGCTCCGCGATGTTGTTCCCAGCGGTCTCAGCTCACCGGAGCTCCAGCGCGGCGACCCAGGCAAGGCATCGCCCGCTCCACGATAGCGCTCCAGCGCTGTGCCACCGCCAAAGCCGAGGTTCTGGGCGGTCCGCGACAGGAAATGCCGCTCCAGGCCCGCTGGTAGGCCGCGAGGACGGGTCGAGGCTGCAGCCCGGAGAAAAGCTGCCTCTCCGACCAGGTAGGGACCCTGAAAGGCAGTTTCCCCCTCCCCCCCACCCCCCACACAAAAAAAGTCTAGACCTCCAAACAAAACACTTTAACTAACTAAAAATAAAAATAAAACGGTGAAAAGACAGACAACTGCTGGTAGGGCAGCCGTGCACAGGACAGCGCCCCCTTAATCAAACATTAATCAAACACATCCAAAAAAAGCCATCCATTCTTGTGTATACCAAAGCTAAGAGTACTCGCAGGAGGTTGTAGTTAACAGCGGAAGAAGTTTTTAAATGAAATGAAATACCATTATTGCTAGTAAAGTCCAGTAAAGCCGTTGTTCCTTTTCATATCCTTTAAATATAGCTTTTAGTTTAGAGATACAGCATGGTAACGGGCCCTTTGGTTCTCTGAGTCCACGCCGACCATCCATCACCTGTGCACACTGGTTCTGTTATCTACTTTTTCACCCACTCCCTCAGGGACAATTAGCCTACAAACCTGCACATCTTTGGGATGGGGAAGGAATGGGAGCACCCGGAAAAAAACATGCAGTCACTGAGGGAATGAGCAAACTCTACACAGACAGCTCAGGATTTAACTCGGGACTCTGATGCTGTGAGGCAGCAGATCTACCAACTGCATCACTGTACCGCTAATTTAGTTTAACAAATAGAGTTAAACGTTTTGCTGCAGAAAGATGATAACTAATACCAGCTTATTTGTACGTTCTCCCTGCGACCGTGTGGATTTTCTCCGCGTGCCGGATAGAACTACAATATAGGTGATCGCTGGTCAGCATGGACTCGGTGGGCAGAAAGGCCTGTTTCCCGGCTATATTTTTAAACTAGACTAAACTGTAGTTAATTTCCACTTCAAGCCTTCACTGGCATCTCAGTTCACAATGATTCACAGATATTGGTGTCCAAACGTCTGCCCATCTCAAAGCTGAGATCAGTTAATTCTTCTGACCATGGACTGCCTGTAAAACCTTTGTGTTTGAAAGACTCAGTGCCCCAAAAGGTGGTGCCATATCAGATTAAATCCAGCATGCTGAGTACAGGCTATTGCAGAGGACTGGCATCAGCTGCTTCATGTGTTATCAGACATGCAAGATCCTAGACCCCTCTCATCACCTCCTATTGGTTTTGATGGAGAATGCTGTCTCCTCCACTTTATTTGGCTGCACTGGTCTCTCCACTCTTGTTACCTGAGATTGCTCTAAGGTAACAAGCTCACAAGGTAGTCACAATTTATGTTCAGACTCTTGGATCAAGAGCATAAGAAATAAATGAGGTAATGCTAAATGGGGTACCAGTGTATTCACCTGTTTAAAAGAGGGAAGTACTCATGGGCGAAAGTCTTGGAGAGTGGGTGTATGGTGGGAGGATGATTGGGAGGTTAAGGAAGGTTAAAGAGGTGAGTGCAAGACGGGCAGCTGGGGTAAATATTTGTGTTTGTTTCAAAGTGAGATTAACACAATTCTCATTTTTAGCAGACTACAAGAACAACATACTAAAGGAGAAGTTTGCATTGTCCAGAGAGAAGGTGGAGCTGCTCAGGGAGATTCCTCCAAAGAATTTAGATAGAGGTATGGCAGGACTTCAATCTCTCAAAGCTTCTGGTGTTTTCATTTGTTTTTTAAACTTTAAAGATATTCTGGTTATGAACCAGAAATTCAGCAATCCAAGTGCCATTCTGGAATAATGAGCCACAAACTCGCAATGGGTGAAGAGATACAGATATGGCGTTGTGATTTCCCCGTGTAACTACTTAACGTGGTTCTGGGTTCCCAGTTACCTCTCATAATGATGAGGATGTTTGATTTGATTTTTCCACACTGATTGGACAGGTGTCTATGTCAAAGATTACACCACAGTAATAGGACAGAAATCAATGGCTGCAATTTCTTAGGGGGTGGAATAGGGATCAATAATGAGACAATATCCGTGCAAGTGGTAAGCTCAAAGTATGTGGGCTGGGCTCTGTTACAGTGGCTGCCACATGATGATGGGGGTCAAATACAATGTTTATGCTCCCTCCACAGTGATGGACTGAGATTTTTTGCAAATGATTACTGAGTTGAGGGGCCAACGTCTGTCTTTACCAACAATAGTGAAACGGGGGGCTATTTAGCGATGAACATCAAAAAACTGGAGATGTTAGAAATGTGAAATTTTAAAAAATGTTGGAAATACTCAACAGATCAGACAGCATCTGTGCTCAAAAACAGTTACCATTTCAGTTCAACTCTGATTTGCTTTCCACAGATAGGAAAAAAAGTAAGACAAAACGTGCTTTTTTCTTATGAATAATTTAAATCATGTTATTGTGAAAACAAACCATCTTCCTCATTAAAATGCTAAATTGACTCACTTTCAAATGAGCCATTTTCTTGTTGGTTGAAAATAGGGTTATATCCAATTCCAGATAACATGTTATTATTTTATGGTGGAAAGTCAGACAAGGAGAGGGAGCAGCCTTGAATCTCTGCTGACTAAAATCTTCTTTGCTTATTGCCACAGATGAAGTGTGGGCTTTGGGGTTATGTGAAGGCTGTTCCAATTATGTGAAGGCTGACTCCTGATAATTATCAAATATGACTGTCATCAAATATTATTTGTACTAATGTACTTATTTGTACATTAAATGTGATAATTAATACCTGTTGGCTTATTTTCCATAGATTTTGAGAAGAAATACTGGAAATAAATAAAATGATGCTGCTGGCTGGATCCAGAAGCTGAAAAGTGAAATGAGGAAATCATTTGCCTTTATCAATATCCTTCAATTATACAGCGCTTAATTAAAGTATACATATCAATGGTACTAACACAAATTTCCCAAACCTGTGCAGCAGATTTTGTGGAACCACAACCTGAAACAGCCTTACCAGGAACCTTTCATTTATCTCATACTTCTGTCATTCCAGACCTAAAGTGGTTTTATTTAATGGGGGGACAAGCACTGGTAAACAACCAGCTTCAATATTGTTGGTTAAAAGGGAAGCAATACATTTCCTGTAGCCGGTAGGAAAAAATCTAGGATGTTAGTAGAGGAAGGATAGACATTTTGGAAGCAGAAACACAAGGCTAAGTGCTGCTCCTTTCAAAATTGTTGGTTCTGATTTTACTTGAAATGAAGGAGTGATCACCATAATCCAGGGGTTGCAAGGACAACGCTTCAACTCAGCACAGTTACTTTCTAGGTTTGATCACCTGAGGAACCAAACAACATGCTTTTCGCAGCAGAAAATGCTGGAAGTATTCAGCACTGATGCCACCTGACCAATTACATGTTTCTAGCACTTTTTGTTTTATTTAGCAGTATTTGGCTTTTGTGTTACAATTAACATTAGTCTGGATATCTAGGCTTGTAGTCTCTCCATCCCTCCATGACATATTCATCAGTCTGCCTTCATACCATTTTCCATTTTACAACTTGTCTATGATCCCTCCCCAGTTCCTTGGTGCACTAATGTCTTTGTACATTATTACTTTGTCTATTGCTCCATTGCCAATGTTTCATTGCATCTATTCTCCATCTCGATATATATCTCAATTCCTGCTTTGTTAATTGGCTTGTTGATCCCAATCCCTCATTATGCCTTTCTATACATCTTTCAGTCTGTTCTTTCACCTAACGCTACCCCATCTCCAATCCTTTAATGTAAATGTCCCTCCAACCTGTTCTTCAGTGAGTTTCTCTCCTTACATCATTGGTATTGTCTCCATAACCAGAATGGCCATATTAACTCTGACAATGTTTAGTGATCATCTTGTCCTTTAGTATGCCAATCTCACTCCATATTTGAGTGTTTCATTCTAACTGACTTACTTTCTTTTACAAATGAATTTTCTTTCAATTAGAATTGAAGTTGTAAGTCTCGGGAAGTGAAATGTTCCAATATGCCATGAATGATTTCTGGTGTAAGCTGCAAAATATAGTTACCTTCCCCATTGTAATCCAAACCTGCAATAATTTTAATAACTGACACAGATGCGGTCTTATTCATTATATACATTTATGCAAGATCAACAGTGTAATAATTATTCATATTTGTCTTATTTTATACAAAGCTGCCATTTCAAAAATCATATTTCTATACCTTTAACTCTCTCAGCTCACAATTACTGCGACAGCACAGATTTTATCTTACCATTCCATCTCTCATTCACTTTTCTTTCCATGTGATTCATAAATCTTGCTGGCCAAGAATCAGCACACTAGCCTGGGGAAACAGGGTTCACCCTGGGTTACATGTCATAGACCTGCGATCAGTGATGATGAGTCTGGAATCAGTAGTAGCCGTACATGCATATATACCGTGCAGCATCAGCTGTGTCTGAAATGATTGTGATATCAGATAGGATATAATACATTTTATTATTTCCTGAACAAGTATAAACGAGGCTGTTGTTATAAAAATAAACGACCATTCAATCTTTTTTTCCCCAAGAAGTCAAGCTGAAAATGGTGCAGAGAAGATTTACAATGTTGCCAGAACTCGAGGGCCTAAGCTATAGGGGGGGGGGGGGGGGGGGGGGGATTTAATAGGAACCTGAGGAGTAACTTTTACACAAAAAGATGGTGGGTATATGGAATGAGCTGCTGGAGGAGATAGCTGAGGCAGATACTATCATAACGTTTAAGAGACATTTGGACAGGTACACGCATAGGATAGGATTAGGTCATGGGTCAAGCACAGGCAGGTGGGACTAGTGTGGATGTGGGCATGTTGGTCGGCATGGGCAAATTACACCAAAGGGGCTTGTTTCCACACTCTATGACATATGATATTTTTAACAAGAAAAAATTAAGGCATTAAATTGTCTCTATATGTTAATGATATTTTTAAAACAAATATTTCTACAAGATCAGATAATATTGTTTCAAAGACTTTCTTCGGATTTGTTTTTAATTGAGGTTAAGTTTGACCATTACAAAAGTCAGGTTGGAGAGAGACTCATAGAAGCTGGCACAGAATTTGTGTTTTACAGATGTACGAAAATAAAGTGAAGGGTGTGAGGGTTTTAGAGTTTGACAATTTTGGGAGGAATGAGTTAAGAGCAAGAAATCATATGATGGTTTTTGATTTCAATGCAGTGAGAATGAAGGGGAATAGTGAATATTCATTTATTCACCTTTACCTGTCTTTATCCATCTATCCAATAATATTTTGATATAGGATTTAACTGTTACCCCAGAAATATACACACAATTAGGAAATCACTGTTGTTCACTAGAAAATGTAAGTGTATAGCTTTGGTAGTAGTGCCATTTCCTCCCACCCTTTTGCAGATGTTTTTCCACTCTTCCTCCCCCTCCGTTGCAGATTTTTTATAGTTCAATGCTTGTGATTGTGTTGTCCAATAAAACTGTGGCAAATTGGCATTGAGGAAAGCCAACAATTGCCGAGACCTCAGTAACAGTGTCCTTCCTGTCTGCGCTCTGGAAGTTGCACTTTGGTCAACTTGCCAGGACAGACTGATTCCTTATTCTTGTTCTTCTCAGCTTCTGACTTGCAAGGACATCCAGCAGTTTCCAATCCTTTATTAAGAAATATCATACTGTGAACTCTTTTTATTTGAAATAATGCATCAAAGCTTCATTATCACAATCCTCCCAATATAATATTTTTCAAACTCTGAGCCACCAAAGATATGCTTATATGACCAACCTCTGAATTTAAATCTCCAGAAACTCAAAACCATACTGTTGAATAGATAATGCTGCAATTTAAATCTAAATAAGATGAAAGTCAAATAGAAGATATGTCCAGGATGAAATTAATTAAAAAAGGGGTACTGGTGCTTGGATCAGCATGGTGCAAGGTGTATTTGAAGTATGCAGAGCTCGTCACAAAGGAAAGACCTTAAGTTAGACCAAGAGCTAAATTTTGTTATTCTCTCAGATCATGCAATGTGTGATGAGACAGGATCACTGTAGGGAGTAGATTAAGCCAATTGCTAAGGATGGAAATCAAGGGAAAATAGGAATTACATTTGGCGCAATACAAGGTAATGGGTAGAATAATGGTTGGGATTGATTCATTGCAGGGATTGAGGAAGGGCACATGAAATTGCAGATGAGTTTAATTGGAATTGGATTTTGATGGGCTAGACGTTTGCAGCAGAATAGGGCCAACTGGGCCAAGAATTGACATTCTAACAAATGCGGTGCAGAAGAGAGCTATCATTTTCTTAACTAACTTAAAATGTCACTGTAATAATTAATTACATCAATTCACGAAAACAAAATGTAAAAAGACATTTTGAGTATTTGGTTTATCATTTAAAAAAATCCAATGATAGGTTGCTCAAACCTGGTTTGGGGGGCAAATATTGTTTCTTGTAAGAATTTTGAGAACATTGTTGGAAATTTATGTGAAAGGCTCACGTGCAGTTGGGCAAGGGCATGGAAAGGACATCATGTATCAGGATCAAACATTGCCCCTTTTAATTTTAAATTGTAATAACTTAATTGGACCAGGACCTAATATTCAGAATTGTGCTCTGATGAAACAGTCTAATGTAAATGTAATAATAAGGGAGTCCTGAGCCGTGAGACTCCTGGCAGCTGATCCAAGGCAAATTCTACCAGCTTCCCAAGGTATGTGAATCTTTTATCAGACCTTAAGGACCAAGCTGGGTGCCTCAAGAAAACATTCAACTTACACCAACCCCAATCACCACCCCAACTAATATCCGAACCAAATGTAGATTTTCCAGATTTGTAGTGGTGGGGAGGGAGAGGAATGGGAATAGGTCAGATTTACTTACTTCATTGGAAGGTTTCAAATGTGAAACAGAAAACATATGAGGTAGATAAGATGGAATACATATGTTCTAGTTCTGCACATTCCTGTTTTCCTAGGCTATAGGAGCTTACTCAATACGCTTCTTATCTGCTTAATCTGCTATTTTCTCACTTCATGCAGTTATTGTACCTTTTTGTTTATTACATCAGGAAGTTATTTGATATACATATTTGTGTGACTGTCATGAACTGCTGTCAGTGCTTTACCTGTTGTGTATTAAAACATCAGCGTTGGTTTGCAATCTGACTGGTGCAGCTATTGCAATTAGTATAACTTGGGCTATGGTGTATGAATATTAAAAGACACTCTGTATTGTATTCCAACATAATAGCCCAATAGAAATTATCAGGAGTTAGATTCAAGTGTGTAGATTGCCAGTTTTTTAAAATGTTAGATTGGTGCCTTCTCACCTACCAAGCGAATCATGCTAATATTATATTCTAAGCTCAAATGCAATATAGTGTATGCCTGTTTGATACTGTTCTAAAGAATGCTGTAAAATGAGCAAATGTTCATGAATCGAAATAAAGAGATCAATATGCCTTGCTTAATCTCCTTTCACAGTTCAAATGTTTCCATGGTAGTAGAAGGATCAATATTTCTCTCAAAATCAAACATTTAAAAAAATTAAATAGGAACAGAAGAAGGCAATTCAAATACTGGATTTGTATTCCAACTAAACGGAACATTATTCATCTGTTACACAACTCTGGTTGCACAATATACCTCAGAAATTTTAGTTGACAATAATGTCTTGAAAGTTAAAATTAACAGAGGTTGTGAGCCTTTTAGGAGAGAATGTTCCAGATTTCATTTCAATTTTGGAAGAGTACATTCTGAATTCACCTTCAAAGCAATCCAAATTCAATTATATATGATGTTATAAAGGAGGATAAAAAATACATCAATTGTAACATCCAAGTGGGAATCATACCAACTCTGCCTGTCTTGAGTCTAAAATAGGTGCAATGTCACCTTGTATTCCACCACAATCTGTAACTTGGTTGTTCAGCATATCACTCCATTTCAGTCAAGCCAAGGAATCAATGAGTGCAGAAGGGCAGGACAAACCTAAAAATGAGGTACCAACCTGGCAAAGCTGCAATACAGGACTATTTGTATGTGCCACATAGCAAGCAACAGTTGCGAACATGAATCACTTAGCTACTGAAGCTGCAATTATCCACTGTTCACCATGACATGAAAACTCTCAGAAAACCAGGAGATGGCGACCTTTACACATTAATACATGGATGGGCTTCATTGTTTCAAGAGGCATTCTAGAGGCGACAAAGTTATAAGATAATGTTTGTGTTATATTAAAATTTTGGACTAAAAAATGGATTCAGTTATTTCACTTGATAATAAATTATATCTATCATTTAAGACCTAAATAAATGCATTTTCCATTGCGTCCAATTTGGGGTATAAAATTAATGTTACAATTTTAAGGAAAATTCATACATGTAGAGTTTGTACAAAAATGAAATTTAGATAACATTCTTGCTGTTTTTTTGTAGCACAGAGCACAGACTTGTTCCTCCAACATGTTTTGTACAAACAAATGGCTTTGGAAGCTGATACGGCACAATATCAAGTGGGATAGATTTGCCTGGAAATGCGTAAACTACTTGTTGGTGCGGTATTGATTTAAAGAAGGGAGGTTGTGCAGGTGTGGGCTTGATCCAGAGGGCAAATTTGTCCAGCTGTGGGAGGAGCTGTCCCATGTAGGCAGGGCTATCCTGGGCTGAAGGTAGACAAAAATGGTGGAGAAACTCAGCGGGTGAGGCAGCATCTATGGAGCGAAGGAAATAGGCCACGTTACGGGCCGAAACCCTTCTTCAGACTGATGATCCTGGGCTGAACCAGGCGGTCAACAGATGGGAGGAGCCAAATCGGGTGGGTGGAGATCCAGGAGTGTGATCATCTGTGTAGGAGTGGGCAAGGTTATCTCCTGGTGGGACCAGTTGTCTTGGGGTGAGCATGGTTTTCTGGGAAGGGTTTCTGGGAAGGGTCTGAAGATGGGTTTCGACCCAAAACGTTGCCCATTTCCTTCGCTCCATAGATGCTGCCTCACCCGCTGAATTTCTCCAGTATTTTTGTCCACTGATGGTTTTCTGGGAGTGGGAGGAGCCGTTTAGTAGTTGGTGGGTTGCCTCCGGGTGGGATTCGCTGTCGAGTGGAAAAAACAGTCATGGGGCAGCAAGAGCAGTCTAAAGGATGAGGGTACGCTATCCAGGACTATGCAGGGCTGACCATGGTGGGTGTAGCCAACCAGGGTTGAGAGGCCAGACACAAAAAGCTGGAATAACTCAGCAGGTCAGGCAACATATCTGGAGAAAAGGGATAGTCGATGTTTTGGGTCAAGACTCTTCTTCAAACTGAGATTCAGGGGAAAGGGAAACGAGAGATATCAGGCAAATGAATGGAAGATATGCAAAAAGCAACCATAATCAAGGAATGGTGGAGCCCACAATGGTTAATTGTTGGCTGTGGGATATACAGGCACGGAAACTCAACAGGACGAATGATACTAGTCCGAAGACTAGGGTGGGGGAGGGACGGAGAAAGGGGCTAACTGGGTTGGGTTGGGCTAATTGGGGGTAGGTGGGGCATACTGGTGGGGTGGGCATTGCATTGCTGGGTTTTCTCGTGGCGGGTGGGGGGATTCTTGGGATGGGTGGAGCTGTCCAGGCCTGTGGGACTGACCAGTTGGTTGGGACTGACAGGGGTGGGCAGGGCATTGCTGGGTTTGAGGTTGACTGGGGTGGGTGGGGGTTTCTCGGTGGGCTTATTATTTTGGGGTGGGTGGGCTTTTCTCAGGCTGGGTGGGGTTTTCTCTGCTGGGTGGAGCTGTCCAGGGTGGGAGGGGCTGATGGGTGGGCGTGTCTGTCCTGGATGGGAATGGCTGTTCCCCGGGTGGGCGTGGCTGCCCCGGTGGGCGGGGTTTTCCGGGATGGGCGGGGTTTTCTCGGAGTGGGAGGGCCTGCCGTGGGTGGGCGGGGTTTTCTCGGGTGGGCGGGGTTTTCTCGGGAGGGCGGGGTTTTCCTCGAGTGGGCGGGGTTTTTCTCGAGTGGGCGGGGTATTCCATGGGTGGGCGGGGTTTTCTCGGGTGGGCGGGGTTTTCAGGGGTCGAGGGGCTGCCACGGGTGGGCGAGGTTGGTCTCGGGGTGGGCGGGGCCGACCTTGAGTGGCGCGCAGGCGGCGGGAGGCAGGGAGGCAGGGAGGGAGGCTGTCCGTCCACCAGGCCGCGCTGTCGAGTTTGACAGCTCTCGCGTCTCCCACACATCCATGAACCGGGAGGGCTGAGGGAGAGCGGCCGGGACTGGATCCACCACCCGCCGCGTTTCCCATCCCTGATGGCGGAGACCAAGATCATTTACCACATGGACGAGGAAGAGACGCCGTACTTGGTGAAGGTGGCGGTGCCGCCGGACCGGGTCACTCTCGGTCACTTCAAGCAGGTCCTCAACAACAGGCCGAGCAGCAGCTTCAAATTCTTCTTCAAGTCCATGGACCTGGACTTCGGGTGAGTTCCGAGCCCGTGTTCCACAGCTTGGAGGGGGGGGGGTCACCGGTCGGCCGCTACCCCAGGCGCCCGGGCTGATTCAGGGCCCGTCGGGTCGCCTGTGTTGCCAGGGGGACGCGGGAGGCCGGCGCTGGCAGCCGGGATCCCTGCACTGTCCGCCGGGCTCCAGGCTCGGGTGGGGGGGGGGGGGGGGGGGGGTGAGAAGGGGTGGTTGGGGGCGGGCTGGGTGGGGGTTTGGGGCGGAGTGGGTGGGAGGAGGGGGTTTGGGGCGGAGCCGGGAGGAGGGGGATTACCTGTGGTTGAAGCGCAGCGGTTTGTGTTGAGGGGGGGGTTTGGGGGCTGGGCGGTACAGGTAGGGTTGAGGGGTAAAGGTGGGCCGGTGTGGGTGGAGAAATTTGGTGTGGTTGTTGAGGTGAGACTTGTGGCAAGGCCATGTGGGGTGGGGATTGAAGCGTCGAGTGGGTGGGTGTTGGTTTTTGAGGTGGGTCGGTGTAGATGGGGTAGGGTAGGGATTATTGGGGCAGGGTGGGTGGTGAGATTTGGGGCAAGGCCGTTTAGGGTGGGGCTTGAGGCTGGACGAGACTTTGAGGTGGGTGGGAATTCTTTTTGTGGTCTGTACGGTGAGCACATCCGCTCCTTAGCACTGACCGGATTTTGTTTTGATGCTCCTGGCCAGTTAGCTGGTGAAATACCCTTCCCTCGGTCACCAGTGACATACACCCTTCAGCAACGTGTCCTGAAACGTACCACATTCATTCATTGCTGCCCCTGATATCTTATATTGGATGTGATTGTATGTTTACATAACAACTGTGGGTCTAGAACTGCACTATGCCACTAAAGGAGGCTATTTGGCCCACTGTTTCCAAAGCAATGCAAAATTATTGGTTAGACCGCACTTGGATTATCGTGAGTGAATCTGGACTCCGTACTCCAGGAAGACTGTATGGTGTTGACCTTTGCAGCCTGGTTAAATAAATGATACTGAGAAACATGAAACAAACTAACATTGCATTTACTGACAACTAGGATGTTAAGAAATGATTTCATCATTATCAAGCTGTAGAGGAGATCTGATATGATGGATGGGGAAAAAATGTATTTTGGAGATGAGGACTAGAATTGGGACAAACATTTAAAATTTACAACTGAACCTTTCATGAGTGAAGTTAGAAATTACTTGCACATCCAAAGTTTACTATGTCCTTCTAAAATTGGTATTAAGTTGGTAGATTTTTGTTAAAGAATACGGTTAAAAAACAGGCAGATGTGATAATGTAAGTGAAACAAAAGTATGAAGAATCTCAGGGTAGACATTGTAGTGTGTGTGTGTATATATATACACACAGTGTCCTCCATAATGTTTGGGACAAAGACCCATCATTTATTTATTTGCCTCTGTACTCCACAATTTGAGATTTGTAATAGAAAAAATCAAATGTGGTTAAAGTGCACATTGTCAGATTTTAATAAAGGCCATTTTTATATATTTTGGTTTCACCATGTACAAATTACAGCAGTGTTCATACATAGTCCCCCCCATTTCATGGCACCACAATGTTTGGGACACAGCAATGTCATGTAAATGAAAAGTAATGTTTAGTATTTTGTTGCATATCCTTTGCATGGAGTGACTGCTTGAAGTCTGTGAATAGCGGACATCACCAGTTGCTGGGTGTCTTCTCTGGTGATGCTCTGCCAGGCCTGTATTGCAGCCATTTTTAACATGCTTGTTTTGGGGACCAGTCCCCTTCACATTTCTCTTCAGCATATAAAAGGCATGCTCAATTGGGTTCAGATCAGGTGATGACTTGGCCACTCAAGAATTGACCATTTTTTAGCTTTGAAAAACTCCTTTGTTGCTTTAGCAATATATTTGGGATCATTGTCTTGCTGTAAAATGAACCGCCGGCCAATGAGTTTTGAGGCATTTTTCTGAACGAGCAGATAGGATATGTCTATACACTTCAGAATTCATTATGCTACTACCATCAGCAGTTGTATCATCAATGAAGATAAGTGAGCTAGTACCTTCAAAAGGCATACTTGCCCAGGCCATAACACCCCCACCACCATGTTTCACAGATGAGCTAGTTGCAGAATTGTACACATTCACACATATATACACTCAAACAGATGCGCCTCTTAAACCTCTTAACTAAATTAAAAAGCTCAACTTATTTTTCTGCCAGTATCTTTTTCTCATGATATCTAGAATGGTTTGAACAGGGAAGTTGTGATGAAGCTATATCCGCTATATCAAGCTTGATGAGATGTGAAATAGGAGTCATAAATATCAGACCACCTTTTATAAATCTAACAGGGAATTCAGGAGAAACCTCTTAACCTGGAGTGGTACCACTACATGGTGTAGTAAAGCAAAGACTTGCATTTAGATGGAACCTTTCAAGGCTAAATAAAGACTAAATAGATTTTTAGTCAATGTATTACTCGTTGAAATGTAGTCATACTGCCATGTAAAATATGTTTGCAAATTTACAGATAACCAATTCTCACAAACAACAAGGGAAATAATGACAAGCTATTGTTTCCATTGAGTCATGTTTAGTTGAGGGAGAAATATAGGCCAGATCACCTGAACTCCTTCTAAATCAGAGCTACATTGACACGGTTTTAGGAATGGGTGCACTGAAGGGAAGCAAATAAACAAATAAGAAAGAAGGAAATAAAGAGGAGAGAGGTGGCTCCCAAGACATGTGAGGTGGTGATGGTTTTTCAGGCCCTAACCATGAATCTTAACAAAGGTTCTAATTGTTGAAGAGCGGTATCATGCATCAGAAATGAACTGGGGATGTTGCATTTCACCAGAGGCTTTGGGCGCATCCTTGAACCTTTTTTTCTGCCCACCTGGTAATCTGCAAAATAATTGTCCTCAACTAACCTGTCCATTATTTATCTTTTAATTTCAAAAATAAACTTTTAATAATAAATATATACAGTCAATTGTCATCAAGTTTAATATATTCAGTGTCATCAAGTCAATACATTCTACTTATAAAGTACCAATACCACATATTTGGCCTTTTTGAACGATACACCCCACCAAGTGGTTGACAGGCTATTACACTTCTACGCTGCAGGGAGTGTAATCAACGCAAAGGCTTTTGTGGAGAAGGATTGCAGTCTAAGGTCCTGCTGCCACTAGTCACTGAGAGGCTGAGTCCATTAGTAGATTCTTGCTTGTCTCTGTAATTCCCCCTCCAGCCCTTTAAATCTTTGAGGGTCTCCCTTTCTGTATTAATTGTGGAAATGCTGACAATTCCAAGCTTATGAATCCTATAATTTTCTCTCTCCAGGTATACCTTTTAAGATCCTATTTCAAATCTGAGTACAGTAAACCCTCTTTATAAAGGACCGTGGGTGGGGGGGAGGGAATGGTGTCCGTCATTGCTGATTGCTAGCAATAACCGAATAAGGTATTACTGTATTTACTAGAAACAGAACTGCAGATGCTGGTTAATACCCAAAAGGTAACTTATCGGGTCAGGACCAATCTTCAGATTGATTCAGCCTACTGAGTTACTCCAGCACATTGTGTATTTTCACCTTAAAACTAGGCACCGATGCTGCTGGTTTGCACCAGCGAGCCCTTTTTCACCAGTTACCGCACGGTCCAGTTGATGCGGCTGTTGCGGCTCACGTTGTGGTCCCGGGGCAGCCATCCACTGCCGCCTCCTCTTCCTCCTCCTGTCGCTTTGTTCACTCAACCATTCCCCCCCTCCACCACCACCTCCACCACAGTTGCCAACATCTTGCAAGGTGGATTATGTCGAGGACTCCATGGAAGAAGGAGGAGGAGGCAGCAGTGGCGGGGGGGAGAGGTCAAGTGGACAAAGTGATGGAAGAAAGAGGAGGTGATGATAGAACGGGGACCGAACAAACTAACGGCCAAGAGGTAGAAGCGACAGCTGGTGAGAGGTGAGGGAGCCCCACGGTGACCAAGTACATCCTGTCAGTGGTGGAGAAAGGAGCTGTCAGTGGTGGAGAAAGGAGCTGTCAGTGGTGGCAGCCCGAAGAAATCGCTGTCCTCAGGGACTACAATGTGAGCCGCAACAAGTGAAACCTCAACCGGACAGCGCAGCAGCTGGTGAAGAAAGGCTCGCTGGTGCACCTTGTGAGCCGGCGATGGGGTCGGTAGGTTTGCATAACCAAAATCCATTATAAGGGGGCCGTTAAAGCGAGAGTTGTCTGTAGATTAAAACTTCAATAATATGCTCTCTGTCTTATGGCGCCAGAAATCTGTGTATAGTCCTGACTTCCAGTGATGAGTGCAATTCGCACCTGCTCTGGTTTCATTCCACTGCCCCAAAACATGCTAGTTGGAGGGTTAACTGGCCACTGCAAATTTCACTCGGTGTGTAGTGATTGGAAAACTATGGGGAGAGTTGAGGGCAATGTGGGGAGAAGAAAATATGATTCATTAAATACCATAAATGGGTGCTTGGATGATTGATGAGCTGAGGGCTTTGTTTTCTTGATGTCATGGCTCTGTTACACTATAAATCAATTTTGATGGTCAAGCTTTTGCTTATCTCCCCCCCCCTTATATCTCTATGTGGCTCAGTAACAATATTTTAGTTTGGCAATGCTTTTGCTGCTTTGCGATCACTTTTCTTTGTCAAAGTGTTATGTAAACGGATTAGCAGCAGCACTAAGGGAGCAATCTACAAGTATAAATTATATATAATATGGAAGAATAAAAATATGGAGAGTAATGTGATGCCACTGATGGGGCTGTGTTGGATCTATAGTTTGGAACTTGTTCTCCAATGGGCAGTGGCACATACCACATGCTTGCAATGCCCACTTTTTTATTTAAATAGCAGCTTTCAACAAACTAGTCAGTGAGAATTGGTATCCTTATGACTGGGAGGATATTACATCTGAAGGTGATATATGCTATTATTTTTTAGGAAACATATTTTTGGGTCTCCATTATTTTCTGTTTAACACTTGTCTGTGCATTATTGGCCCGGGTATCTGCGTGTGTGCCTTGCATGTTATCCTGAAAATAATTCTCTGGCCTATGGCATCTGAGTTTAAAACGTTGTCGGTAACTCCCTGATGAAGGCTATGCGTTATCCTCAAGGAAATGTTGCTGTGCATTCTATAATACTGGCCAAATTTTCTGAATGAGCCTAACTATTTTAAACTAAGTTCAAGCTGAATTTTATAGCTTTTAGCTGGCACTTCTCCTCATTGGTACTGCCAAGCAGGTGGTGGACACGCTGACTAAACTGAACCAAATACTAAATAAAATACAAAGTGCTGGAGTAACTCAGTGGGTCAAGCGGCATCTCTGGAGTAAATAGAACGGCGATGTTTCAGGTTGGGACCACCCTCCAGAGATGCTGCCTGACCTGCTGGGTGACCACAGCACTTTATGTTTTGCTCAAGATTCCAGCATCAGTTCCTCGTGTCTCCGTTGTACAGAACATTACCTTGCTTTGCTGATGATTCCCATAACAAATTTTGAACAATATCAAATCTAGGTGGATGCCTTTTCTATTGTAATTTTTCCTCCCTGAACTCTGCATTGCTTCCCGATGAATACAATTATTTGTAGTCCTTTGAAGATTCATCAGCATAAAATTATCCTGCTCATTCTATAATAACTCAATTTTGTGCAGCATCACTTGTAAGGCAAAATAAACTTTCAAGTATTAAAAATAGCTACATAGGCAAAAAGATAGGTATTGTTGCTTTCCTACTAATGCTTCTCAAATAATTTTGTTGAGGTTTCCATCACCACCCTGCAAAAAATCAGTCATTCAAAGCTCTGGCTAGAGGTGAAGGTTCATAATGAGAAGAAAGTAGGATGGAGATGAGTACAGTGGAACCATTTTAAATTGCTTTGGAATGAAAAGCAAATTGAGCAATGTCAAGAACTGGTCACTGCTAGAAAGTGAGGGATTGCAGTGCTTTGTGCGGAGGCTAGAGGGGGAGATTATCACAACTGGTAACGGATTTGGAAGGAAGCATAAGCAGCAGTGAGGGGCTCATTTGGCTCATGGGTACAAATTTATTGTTAATTGGAAACTGACTACACTGATGTCGCTCCAGGTGGTGAAACAAAGATGTTAGGAGTGCCCCGAAGGTGAAAGCCCAAAGCTTTGAATGACTGAATTTTTGCAGGGTGATGATGAAAATTGCGAGGAAATTATTTGAGAAGCATTAGTAGGAAAGCAACAATACCTATTTTTTAGCCTATGTACCTATTTTTTATACTGGAAAATCTGCTAAGTTTCTTCACAAAAACATTCTCAAGCACAGTTTAATACATAGCCACATTGGGCCAAGGTTAGATTTTATAAATTAGATTTTATATGTCTGAAGAAAGGTTTTGGCCCGAAAAGTTGCCGATTTCCTTCGCTCCATAGATGCTACTGCACCCGCTGAGTTTCTCCAGCATTTTCGTGTACCTTAGATTTTATAAATGTTGTTCAAGGTGGAAAAAGAAATGAAGGAATTTAGAGAGAGAATCCCAGAGTTTAATGACTTGCAGCTAATATCACAAACACTCATGCAGTGTAATACAAATCTTGAAAGGTCAAAAATAGTCTGTATAATAGAAAGCATGGAAATTGTGGAAAAGCAGTATTTGGTGCAACATAGGGCATGAGCTGTGGATATATAAGAATAACCTCCAGAATGAGTAAAGGTAGCCTGGAGGGTGTTCAGATAGTAAAGCCAAGGTAGCCAAGATCTATGCTTAAAAAATGGCATCTTGAAAGATTGCAAACACTAGAATCTGCAGTAAAAAGGAAAGTGCTATAGGATCTCAATGGATCAAGCAGATTCCAATGGAGGCAAAGGGATAGTTGACATTTTGGATCAAAACCTTGCATCAGGACTCAGCAAAGGGATTGTCGATATCAATCACTTTGCAGGGTCTTGACTGGAAAATGTTGACTGTCCCTTTGCCTACACAGATGTTGCTTAACTCGTTGAATTCTTCCAGCAGTTTACTTTTTGCTTAAAAAATGTAATGATAAAAAGTTTCAGTAGTAAATGTGCCCAACTGGGCGATGTTGCAGTGATGCAAATAATAGTTGGATAGATATGTGGTCTGTAACTAACTTTGGTGTCAAATATGATGCAAGTTGTAAACCATTTGATTTAGTCTCAGACAACTGTTGTGGGGAAGTTAGAGTTGATGGCTTGGGAATAAACAATGTAATGCAGGCTGAAGAGATCAGCTTTAATATTCCAAACGTGTCGTTGGAAAACATTCCTGGTCGCCCGCTACAAGATGACAATAAAGTGTGGTCAAAAGGTGGTAATGCGATGCTACTGTCTATCGTTGATGTTTATGCAAATGCTGATGCTTTTAATGCAGTGTCTTAGCTGCATATACCCCTGGATCGACAGTGAATTCTTAGTTTTTATCCATGTTGTTTAAAACTGAAGGAATGCGAGCAGTAAGTGAAGGTGAAGGGGGCATAGATACTTTACAATAAAGCTGTGTTCTAATTGTTTAAGATTCATTTCCTGTAGTTAGAATTCTGGAAGCAGCTTCCTGTGAATGTAAATCTAATTAATGGATCCCACCAAGAAGGCCTGTAGCCTGTTGCAGGAGAGGAAGAGTAGCTGAGAAGCTATTTCATCAGACAAATCCATTTTGGTGAAATATTTCACTGAAATTGAAGGATTTACAGAAGGGAGAAGTGAGGTTTCTGGGAGAATAAGAACACTACCTTGCGTTTGAAATTAATACTTGCACATAAAGTTCATAAAAAAAACTATTTTTGCACTAGCAACATAGAGAAAAACATTGATAGAAAGACTGCTGTTTGGGATCTGAATATTATAAACAGAGAATTACTTATAGATTTAGTGTCAAGAAATGAGTCCTTAGTAGAAAATATGGAGCCAAAGAGAATATAATTTTTAACTTGACATTACTTCATGTACCTTCTCTATTCCTGTTGGTTTGAGATGGAATGTTGAGGTGAGATTGAAGATTCAGGTTGGGGTTAAATAGATGCATTTGCTCTGGCACTTCATATAAAACGTAATCAGCAGATTGGTCTTATCGCCTGTCATTCACCATGAAGGTAACGCCCCTTCTGGGAGCGAGAAGAATAAAGTCCCGGAGGCCTGGCGTGAGTTAGTCAACCCGGAAGCCGTGAGTGAGAGTTGAGTCCAGAACTGTGAGTCCGGAAGTCGCGCCGAGTTTGGAAGTCGCGCCGAGTCCTGAAGTCGTGCCTGAGTCCGGAAGTCCACAAGCCGTGAGTGACTGAACCGTGAGTCCACAAGCCGTGGCTGAGTGAACCGCGAGTCCACAAGCCGTGGCTGAGTGAACCGCGAGTCCACAAGCCGTGGCTGAGTGAACCGCGAGTCCACAAGCCGTGGCTGAGTGAACCGCGAGTCCACAAGCCGTGGCTGAGTGAACCGCGAGTCCACAAGCCGTGGCTGAGTGAACCGCGAGTCCACAAGCCGTGGCTGAGTGAACAGCGAGTCCACAAGCCGTGGCTGAGTGAACCGCGAGTCCACAAGCCGTGGCTGAGTGAACCGCGAGTCCACAAGCCGTGGCTGAGTGAACCGCGAGTCCACAAGCCGTGGCTGAGTGAACCGCGAGTCCACAAGCCGTGGCTGAGTGAACCGCGAGTCCACAAGCCGTGGCTGAGTGAACCGCGAGTCCACAAGCCGTGGCTGAGTGAACCGCGAGTCCACAAGCCGTGGCTGAGTGAACCGCGAGTCCACAAGCCGTGGCTGAGTGAACCGCGAGTCCACAAGCCGTGGCTGAGTGAACCGCGAGTCCACAAGCCGTGGCTGAGTGAACCGCGAGTCCACAAGCCGTGGCTGAGTGAACCGCGAGTCCACAAGCCGTGGCTGAGTGAACCGCGAGTCCACAAGCCGTGGCTGAGTGAACCGCGAGTCCACAAGCCGTGGCTGAGTGAACCGCGAGTCCACAAGCCGTGGCTGAGTGAAACGCGAGTCCACAAGCCGTGGCTGAGTGAACCGCGAGTCCACAAGCCGTGGCTGAGTGAACCGCGAGTCCACAAGCCGTGGCTGAGTGAACCGCGAGTCCACAAGCCGTGGCTGAGTGAACCGCGAGTCCACAAGCCGTGGCTGAGTGAACCGTGAGTCCACAAAATTTGATCCCAACTGCATGTACCTGTCCAATGCCTCCCTTTTTTTCTGACCAGAGACCGCAATATCTCTTACAATGCAGGGTTCCTTATTACCGACAGCCTTGTCCTTCTCTCTAACAGGAACATGCTGTCCTTAAACTTTCGCTATCTTGCTTTAAAAGCCTCCAACTTGTTGACATCCCCTTGTCTACAAACAACCTTCTCCAATCATTTTTTTTCAAGCTACTGTCTAATGCCATCAAAATTCACCTTACCCCAATTTAGAAAGTTCTGCACCAGTTCTGTCCTTTCCAATAACAGGTTAAAAACTAATGAAACGCGGGTCACTGGTCTCAAAGTGCTCCCCTACTGACATTTGAGTCGCATGTCCTGCCCTATTCCTAAAAGTAAGTCAAGCTTTGCCCTTTTCCTAGTAGGGCTTTTTATATATTGCCTGAGGAAACTTTCCTGAACACAACTAACAAATATCACCCCAACTAAACCCTTAACATTATGGCAGTCCCAGTCTATATTATGAAACTGAAAACTCCCTACCGTGTACTCCCTATTATTCTTGCAACTCACCAAAAAGACCAGCATATTGGTTCCTCCAATTCCCATTGACTATTTGGGAGTCTATTGTACAATCCCAACAACCTCATAATCCCCTTCTTAATTCTCTGCCCCACCCATGAAGCCTAACAAAATAGCCCCTCAGTAATGTCATCTCTGAATACTGCTGTGATGTTCTCCTTAATCAAAAATGAAACTCCCCCCCCCCCCCCCCCCCCCCCCCCCCCTGAAACATTAGTCTGCCAGTGCTGTTACTTCCTTAGCTGTATTTCTGTAATGGCTATAATATCCGAGTCCAATAAAAGTTAAAAAGATCTTAGTAGAAACAAGGAGCTGCAGATGCTGGTTTATGCATAAGGACACAAAGTGCTGGAGTAATTCAGTGTTTCAGGCAGCATCTCTCGGGAGGACTTGGATTGGAGACTTTTCGGGTCGGGACCCTTCTTCAGACTGAGAAAATGGTGCCTGTTCATATCCTCGATAGGTGCTTCCTGACCCACGGAGTTTCTCCGGTACTTTGCGCTCTTTGTGCAAGATTCCAGCATCTGCAGTTCCTTGTATCTGCCACAAGTATATTGTTGCCTATTTAATCAAGTTTTTACTTTTACAAACTTTTATTATCTGTGAAAGATTTAAAATATGTGTGCTGTTAGAGACTGAGGAAGGATAGCAAATTGACCCAGATGATGTCCTCCTTCTTGAATCTATATATTTAAAACATATTTGGCAATTTGGGGCTAGGCATTTTTGCAGCCTGTATTTTAAATTGGGAGTCAATGAGCAAAGAAATAGAGTGAGTGCCTTGCTCTGCTTTAAGTGTTTCCCTATCGCACAATCACCTCCCATCACCTTAGTTTCTGGCAAGGTAATTTAAATGCATTTCAGCAGAATTAGAAACTGCTGTGCACAATTGGCAGAAAAATAACACAGATTTCACAATTCTGCATGGCAAAATACCAGATGTTTTCTAAACTACTCCCTTCATTCAGGCGAACAAAGGCTGCCTATTTTGGAGAAGTGAAAAAAAGATGTGAATTTAAAAAAAATCACCCTTTCTCACTTCCTGGACTAGCTTTCTTGTTGCCTTGATTGGATAATGTGGGGAGTTAAATAACTGAGAAATTAATGGAGGTTCCAGTCATGCCTGGTTTGGCACAATCCAGATGCTTTGCATGTCATGTCCAAAAACATCTCTTGCAGCATTAATCTGATCTTTCCATTCCCCTTCTCCTGTGAAGATCAGTTGAATGTTGATCTGTGGAGCTCTACTACAGTTTTTCTTTGCTGGCGTGGGACCAAATTATACTTTCTCTGTTGTGTGTAACAGCTGGATTTAAAACTGTTCCCTGTGCAGTGTTCTTTTCACTTCAATTTAGTGTGTTAAAGAATTGGGCGTTAACATGAAAACAAAGAATACTTGCTTGAGTTCCATTCATTGTTGCTTTACGGTCAAAAAAAGGTTGCTTGGCATATTGAGGAGTTTAGAATCTTGTACCTTGAAATATGCACTTGCACTTTAATGTTCTATTTGTCTAATTTTTGGATCAGTTCAGAAAATTGGGAGATGTTGATTTGTTTATTAATTCTGGGGGTTTAGAAATAAAGATGAAAGATTTTAAGTTTGAACTTCCTGGTTGCATTCTTGGACATTTCACATCCAATGAATTATTCTGAAGTCCAATAATTTAATATCAAAGGAAAAGCAGGCTATTACTGCGAGAGGGGACGATTTAAGGTGAGAGGGGAAAGATGTAAAGGGGACTTGCAGGATAACCTTTTCACACTGAGGGTTATGGGTATGTGAAATAAACTGCCAGAGGAAATGGTAGAAGTGGATACAAATTACAGCATTTAAAAGACATTTGGACAGTAATGTAGTCGGGAATGGTTTAGAAGGATGTAGGTCAAACACTGGAAAATGAGATCAACTCAGCTTGGTTGGCATGGTCAATAAAATTGATAATCTGGGATGTAATCACTGGATTGGTACATTTTCTGGATTATTGAATGTAATTTCTCCTCAAAGAGACCTTTTAATTCAGTTTTTTTTTAATGTTAAAAGTGAGCTGTTGGTTAGGCTGCACTTGGAATACTGTATGCAGTTCTGGTCACCACGCTATAGGAAGGATGTGATTAAGGTAGAGAAGTTGCTGGGAAGATTCACAAGATTGGCTGGAACTGGATGGCTTGAATTATCAGAAAAGATTTGATTGGTTGAGACTGTTTTCCTGAGCAAAATAGGCTAAGGAGTGACATAAGAGATATTAAATTATGAGGAGCAGTGATCGCAAAACAGGGTAGAGGAATCTGAGGGCATAGATTTAAGGTGAAAGTGGAAAGATTTAACTTTTTAACACACAGGTGTGGAACGTATATAGAACAAGTTACCAGATGAAATGGTTGAGGCAGGTACAGTTGCAACCTTAAAAAATTATTGGACTGGCAAATGGATAGCAAAGGTTTAGAGGGATATAGGCCAAATGCAGTCCATTGGGATTAAAGTAGATAGGCATTTTGGTTGACATGGACTAATTGAGACAAATGCCTTGTTTCATTGCTGTATAATTTCAGAGTATCCAGTAAGTGTCAAGGGTGTGCAGGAATCAAGGTTCAGTGAATTTTAGGGTGCGAAATGCGGAAACCAGATCCTCCGCTAGTTTTGGCAGCATGGGGAATGGGTTTCTGGTGGGTTACAGAGGCGACCAGGAAAAATAATCTGTGAGATTATCATAATTTCCAAATAGTCGATAAGCAGCCCCTAGATGAGTAAGAAAAATGGCACAGACCAGTATTTTCATAGATGCTTTTGGCAAGAATTCATCAGAGCAAGTTGCAATAATCTGTAAATGAAAGGAAGTCCTACTGGTAAAGGAAGTGAGTTTGGATATCTGATATTATTGTGACTTGTTGAGACCTAAAAAAGACCCAAATTTCAGAAAGCTTTCAAATTCTTCAATTATGTATTGTTAACAATTAATATGCAGATTAGCTGATAAATGAATGCATTTATTAATAGGCTAGACCTCGCTTTTGAAGAGGCCAGGAGAATTGCCAATGTGATGGAAGTAGCACTGAACAATGAGAGAGAGTTTTGTGTTGTTCAAGATGCTGACCTAAGGGCATTGTGCAGGCATCAAGCCCTGTCCCACGGTACGAGTTCATTCCAAGAGCTCTCCCGAGTTTTGAAAAAAGCAAACTCATGGTAAGCTCGGAGAATGAACATAGCGGGTACCTCGGAGCTCGGGGACGTCTCTTAGCGGCTGGTAAAGCTAACGGCAGGTACTCGGGAAGACTCGCTAACGGCAGGTAAGCACGGGAAGACTCGTGAAGATTTTTCAACATGTTGAAAAATGTCCACGAGAGCCCCGAGTACCGACGAGTGACCATTACCGTAAATCTCCAAGTTCGAATCAGGGCAAACTCGGGAGAGCTCTTGGAATGAACTCGTACCGTGAGACAGGGCTCTTACTGTACATATTGTCGGCGTTGACTGCCTTCATTGAGGCATGATTATGTGAGAAACAAAATTGTATTTTTGTGGAAACTAGCATGTCAAAGACCAAAACGTGAGAAACCTAGGAAACACATTATTACAAAAGGCAGCAAAGCTGCTATCGATGCCAGATAATTCATGCAGCCTTGATTTGTCCATTCAAAACATCTACTGTTAATACCGTAATAAAATATGACATTTTATACAAGTTTACTAAAGCAGGCAATTTATTGCAGATACTGACATCTACAGGTTCTGCATGTGTAGCAGACAGGGAAAAAAAATAAACAACAAACCCAGAATACCACTGAGATAAAGGAAGACATGGAAAAGTTTATGACAAATGCTATCTGTGCCACTGGTGTTAATGGAGAAGGCTACAGTGGTATTTATTTGTAATTAAAATCATATTTAGATGGTTTTAACAGTCATTGCATTATAATGAACATAAAGATCCCTCAATCTCCTAAGTGCACAAATTTGAGACTCGCAGGGAGTGCTCTGTGAGCAGGCAAGCCCAGGCAAAGTGGAGATACAGAGCAAAGAGATCCCATAGGAAGGTCTTAGATGTATAAGAAATCTGCAGTGCCTAAAGGCGTATACTGCATATAAGTCCTTAATTAGACGTGCAAGTTCTTTACTGCCGTGTTTTCTTTCTCATGCACTTGCATGAGTGAGGTTGTCGATTATTTTGAAGGAGATGCAGTGCGGCATATTGTATTGTATTGTATTGTATTCAAATTTATTGTCATTGTCTCAGTTAGAGACAACGAAATGAATTTCCCTTACAGGCAGTATCATAAAAATAAAAAAATAAAATAAATAAATAATAATAAATAATAAAACATATTAAAAATAAAATAGAATTTAAAAAAAAGCACAAACACTGAAAGTCCACGACACAACATAACACAGTGGCACCAAGGTGAGGAAGGCACCATAGTCCAGCCAGCCTCCCCTCCGTTCTTCCCAGATGTTCACTCGTGGTCGAGGCCTTCCTAGCACCCGCAGTCGCCGCCCCGGGTGGCCCGATGTTCAGGCCCTCACGCCGGGCTGGTGGAACGCCGACGCCGAACCCCGACGGTGAACATCCTCCTCCTCAGCGGCCCGGACCTCCTGATCAGCCGTCTCCCGCAGCCGGAGTCCGCAGCTCCCGAGTCCGCAGGCCGAGCCGGGCAGAGTCGCAGGACCCCGCGCTGTCCATCAGCGCTGCCCGCGTTGGGAGCTCCGCAAACCGCAGCTCCGTGATGTCGGTGCCACAGGTCCAGCACTCCGGGCTCCAGACGGCGACCCCCGGTAAGGCATCGCCAGCCTCGCGATGTTACAGCACTGTCCCGCCGCTGCTGGAGCTCTGGTCGATCCTGGCAGGAAAGTCCACGCCAATCCAGTAGGTAGGCCGCTGGGAGGGGGGCGAGGACGCGACTCGAATAATAGTCGCGTCTTCACCAGGAAGCGGCTGAAGGACGGTATCCCCCGCACCGTGCCCTCTTCCCCCACATCAAAACACAAAAAAACACACTTTTACATAACTAAATAAACAAAAAAACAAAAAGATACCGGGCTGTAGGTGGAGGCTGCTGGCACCAGCGCCACCGGAAGTACAACACAATATGTACCTTGTGGCACATTAACCAGCTGTTAGCCATGTTACTTTCAGATTATTGTATTGCTGTTATCTTAAGCTGTGTCACCCTAAAGTTATTGAATACTTGGCAACATAGTGTGTACTGTACTTCAGTTGAAACACACAGTTGATGCTTCAAGTTAATTTGTTGTACTCCACAGAACAGGTACAATAATCCATCGCAACAACCTGGAGCTCAATGCTCTTAAGACAGTGGAATTGATGGTGTACTTAAGGAGAGCTCCCGCTCCCCTCCCCCCACTCACCATAAACAACACTGCAGTCACATCTGTGAAGTCATTTAAGTTCCTTGGAACCATCATCTCCAGAGACCTTAAATGGGAGGCCCCATCATAACCACAGTCAAAAAGGCCCAACAGAGGATGTACTTCCTGCGACAGCGGAGAAAACACAATCTGCCGCAGGAAATGATGGTCCAGTTTTATACTGTCATCATAGAGTCTGTCCTCACCTTCTCGGACACCAAGCTTGACATCCAAAGGCTGCACCGCATCGTTTGATCGGCCGAGAAGGTTGTTGGCTCAAACCTTGCATTTTGATTGTATATTTCTCTGTGCTAGGTATAATACTCGTCAAATTTATCATGTCAGCAGTATTTGATTGTGGTAATCCTTCTTTTATTTAGTAAACAGTGTGAGCTCAGTACGTAAGACCAAGGACTTGGATATCAAGTCCAGTGGCAGAACCTTTAACCTAACACACAGCACTGTTTTGTGTTGGAATGATCTTGTGCTTCAGTGTTGAAGCTGAATGCATCCACATGTGTGACTGTCGCTCTAAATATAGAAAATAGGTGCAGGAGGAGGCCATTCGGCCCTTCGAGCAAGCACCGCATGGCAAGATATGAATCTTGCAAATGACAGGCCGACTTTGGGGGTTAGGATATGAACTGAAAGAAGGTCAGAAACGCTCCAAGATCCTGAGCTGCTCTTGTAGCTATTTCATGAGACAAGACCAGTTAAATGTCTAGTCAGCGGTGACTCCAAGAATGTTGATGTTTTTTTTTACACATTTCAGGTCGTCATTACTTGCCATAATTTTTATCTCCCATATTGTCAGATGTTCTTCAAGTCTTGCTGTTGACTGGCTAATACGGGCCGCTTCATTATCAGAAACTGCCTTCATCTTAAGGACAACCCTGAAATGAATGCCTAAAAGCTGAAGGGATGGAATTGAAATGATCCAGTGAAAATATGGTGTTTGCAAGTCATGCCCTACTTGTGTGTTGACTCATTATCCAGAGTTTCTATGAAGCACTATCTCTATTGATGTTGATTGATCAAAGCTATAAAGGGCGCTTGTTTCAGATACTCCATTTCACAATTTCTTTAAACATATTTCCAAAAACAAATGAATGTGACCCATATGCATACATTGATTTATACTTGAAGTGCTCAATAAGCATAACCTTAGAAATCAAGCTTGTTCATTAACAGCATATAACGTAGACACCGGAGCTTTGTAAAACTTGAATCGATATATGGAGCCTGTTAGTAGCTTTTGAGCGCACAACCAACTTAATTTATGTCGATGTTGTTTTGATGGCTGGAGTAAGTGGTGTTAAACAGGCTGGAAATGAGCTGGTGGAGGAAGGTGAAGGAATGGGTGGAAGGAGTATCTACGTAGGTCGCACCACTGCATTATGATCATGACACACACTAAATATGGCTTTTGTTCCTTAAAATGGATTTGCACATCAGACTCAGAAATCTTTCAGTCCCGACATGTCCCTAATCAGCGGTCAGGATTTTTTTCTCATCATTTCAGTTTATTACGTAACTACATTTGAATTCAATGATTGCTATTGTGGGATTTGAATTTGTATCTCTGAATGTTTAGTTTAGATCTAAAGGCTGTTCCTGATGCTCTTTCATTGTTGAGAGAAATTGTGGCCTGAAGACTGGAAACATTTCTCGTTGGCATTGTTATGGGCACAAGCTACCCAGCCTGCCGGACAACTAAAGTTTACTTTACATTTGTATCTGCAAAATGTTGATATGAGCTGACTGCAGAGATATCCTCTGGTAAAGCTTCTATCTGCAGCCATTTATTGCAACAGAGAACCCGCTAAAATTTACACCTCTTCTCTGTGAAAAATCACCACTTAAAATGAAATACTGTACCCTTTCATTACATTTAACCAAACAGCAACAATGAGAGATATTGATGGCAATCTCTTTGCCTCCAGAGAAGCTGCTTGATGTGCTGAGTTCTTCCAGCACTTTGTTTTTTTTTACTCCAGATTCCAACATCTGCAGTCTCTCTTGTCTCCAATGCCATTAATATGGTTTGGATCAGAGGATAGAGTGAATCAGTGAATAAGACTCGAATCCTCAGTCTCTGATTCAGTCTTTAACTGATTATTCTGCCTAACCATTTTAATAGATTTCCATGTGTTTAATTTATTATGAATATCAGTGGTAATGGGAATACATTGGAACTTATTTTTGCAGTTGCCCAGCACATGAACCTACTAGCTCTGGTGATAATTAGCAACTCTGGAGCGATTAGGAGAACTGAACATGGAATGATAAGAACCAGAGTTGACAGAAGCTGCTTAAGTTCTAATTTGACTAGGTTGACCTATACATTTTTAATCTGTTCCCATTTGGAGGAATTGTTGATATGCCTACAGACTGTTTGTGCTTTTTTGTAGCAGACCATTTTAATGTGAAAATAAACTATTTGGCTAATTATATCAACATGAAGTTACATTTTATTAGGGTACCACATGTACTGATTGTTTTACATGCATTTTCCTGGGTTTCTGTTGAAAGCACAGACAGATCCCTGCTGTCAGGTAGGCAGCTTTGAAACACTTTCCCCTTAAATTCTCTGTCTTCTTTTGGGCAGGGTTTATAGAAAAATCTAGATTAGTTCGCAATATTACAAAGTATTGTTGCATTTTTTCCAGTATGATCAAGAATGGCAGTCTTATTTTAATAAATATTTTGCTGTTTCCAAGCCCGCAGATACCAAGGTTGTTTTCTGCTTTCTACAGCTTCACCTAAGATTTACAAAAGCAGTTTCAAGGTGCTCCTACAACTACCGTTTCAATAAATGAAATACCGTAAATGAATACCGTAAAAATCAGTTAAAGATAGAATCAGAAACTGAGTGTTCGAGCACTATCCACTAATCCACTCTGTACACGTTGATCAAAGGATTCATGCCTCATATGGCTCGATGCATTGACGCATTAAATGCAGTATTTGCACCATATAAAGATGACCCCTGAGTTATGGGATGTGTTCCAAGAACATTGTTCAGATTGTAATTTTCCAGAGTGCAACACTGTTTTATCGGCGTATGCGTCAAGAAATGCGAGTTGAAAAACATTTTTTTGTTTATTCACTTTAAAAAAAAAAAAAAAATGTCATGTGAATTTTATTCCCAGTCCCAATTTTTTTAGGAATCTCTAAGGGTGAATTTCTGTTACCCAAACTGCTATAATGTTGGGGTCTTCCTTAAAAGTATTTGTTCCAAATGCTAGTGGAAGGTGTTCATGTACAATAAACATATCAGGAAAATTTTATTAAAAAGGCTAATATAAAGTTGGCCTTTTTCTCAAAGAGGATAGAATGCAAAACGAGAAACAATGCTTTATGTTCAGTTCGACCCCATTGGGAGTGCTGCTTTCCATTTGGACATTAAGGTTCTTGAGAGTAACAGTGACCAGCTATAATTCTTAAGCACACAGTATGTTTATCAACAGGAGCTGGGTGTTCCATGTGGGTTTCACTAAGCTGATTAGTGACAATGCTGTTTTTAGCTTGATTCAGTAAGAAAATAAAAGGCTATTGTATTCTTGTTGCAAAAGTTAAGCATAAATACCCACGTGCAAGTTGTTTGGTGTTTATGGATTTAGAAAGTATTAGTGCCTATTTTATCTGGACTCGGGTCGCATTACTTGCTTGTTGAAGAAGAAATTAAAGCGATGCTTGCAATTTGAATTGACTTTCACAGCAAATAAATAATCAGCCCTTTGGAGGGCAATGTTACTATAGCATGTGCAGCATGGTCTGGACAGGGGTAGTGGCATATATTTTCTTGAAAATGGAGTTTCCTCTCAGTATATAGATGGCTTCCTGCACCAACACTAGACTACTTTCCTAAAAGAGTTTGCTATCTCTGTTTACACCATGTCTCTGCCCTTAGCCAGTCAATTGCTTTCTAATTGCTTGTGGGTAAAACAACAGCTGTCAAGTGGGAGATTTTAAAAGTGAGTAAGAGTTCAGGGTCAGCAGGTTTCAGTAAAGGTGAAAGGCAAAGCTGTCAAGATTAGGAAACATTGGATGATGAAGGATATTGACGATTTGATAAGTTGGAAAAAAATAAAACATATAGCATGTTATATACAGATTTAGAATTGAGAGAATCTCTTTTGGAAATGATAGAATGTCTAAGAAAGAAATTAAGAAAGGAATTAAGAAGGATGTGGTTGAGCTGGAGAGGACACAGCGGAAATTGGACAGTAAATACAAGGAACTGCAGATGCTGCAATCTCGAGTAAAACACAAAGTGCTGGAGTAACTCAGTGGGTCAGGCAGCATCTGTGGAAGAAATGGATAGGTGACGTTTCGGGTTGACCGTGATATTTCCAGGTGGGGGACTTTAATGAAGGGGAGAGATTGGATAAATTTGGTTTGTTTTCTCTTGAGCTTTGGCAGCTGAGTGGTGATCTGGAAGAGGTATACTAAATTACAAGATGCAATAATTTGGCAGATACCATTAAAGATAACATAGAGGACACTCAAGCAGGAGGTATTGTAGATAAAGACAGTTGTCAAAAATTGCAGCTGGATCTTGAATGATTCAGCAGGTCATCTGAAGAATGGAATTTAGTACAGAGAAATGTGAAGTGTTGCCTTTTGGGAAGTCTAACATGGGCTGGACCCACAGTGAGGCTCTGGGAGTGTTGTGGAGCAGAGGGATCTAGAAGTGCAGGTACATACAGGTAGTTCCTTAAAAGTTATGTCACAGGTAGATAGGGTGGTCAATAAGGCTTTCAGCACATTGGCCTTCATCAATCAGAGTATGAGTATAAAAGCTGGGAGGTCATGTTGCAGTTATAGAAGATGTTGGTGAGGTCACATTTAGAGTATTGTGTTCAGTTTTGGCTTCCATGTTCTAGGAATGATGTTACCAAGTTGGAAAGGGTACAGAGATGATTTACAAGGATATCGCCAGGACTCGAGAGCTTAAGCTATAGGGAGAGATTGAACAGGCTGTGACTTTATTCTTTGGAGCACAAGAGGATGAGGGGTGATCTTTAGAGGTGTACAAATTCATGAGAGGAATTGATCGAGTAAATGCATAGAATCTTTTGCCCAGAGTAAGGGAATCTAGAACCAGAGGACATAGGTTTAAGGTGAGGGGGGAAAGATGTAATAGGAACATGAGGGGTAGATTTTTTACATAAAGGGTGGTGGGTGTTTAGAATGAGATGCCGGAGGAGGTAGTTGAGGAGGTACGATCGCAAAGCTTAAGAAACCTTTAGACAGGTTCATGGAGAGAGTGGGTTTAGAGGGATATGGGCCAAAAGCAGGCAGTTGGAACTAGTGTAGATGGAGCATGTTGGTTGGCATGGGCAAGTTGGGTCAAAGGACCTGCTTCCACACTGTATGACTCTATGACACTAGGACAAATATAGGGTAGATAGTCAGAATCATTTGCCCATGGTAGGGGTGTCATAAACAAGAGGCCGTAGTTTTAAATTGTGAGGAAAGAGTTTTAAACAAATAAAAAATCTAATATTCAGGTTACATCCTCTGGACTCTTTTGGGCTGCTATTTTAAATGTAATCCGAACTCTGGTTAATGCTGTCATTATTTTGCATTGCAGGGTTGTGAAGGAAGAGATTTCTGATGATAATGCCAAGCTTCCTTGCTTCAATGGAAGAGTCGTTTCATGGGTAAGTAATATTAATTGAAAGGGGTGCAGGTTTGTGGGGACAATTCAACTAATTATCCCAATAGCTCCTGATTGCTTTCAATATTGGCTGATCCACAGTTAAAGACTGTGTGCATTGAAAACACCAAATATTAGAAACCCTCAGTAGGTCTTGGAAAGAGAAACAGAGTTAATATTTCATAAAAGTTGCCCCCAGATTTCTATTAAATCTTTCCCCTCTCACCTTAAACCCATGTCCTCGTGTTCTTGATTCTTTTATCCTACTCTGGATAAAAGACTCTGTGCATCTACCCTACCTATTACCCTCATGATTTTACATCACCTCTATAAGATCACCTTTCATCTTCTTACGCTACAAGGAATAGTCCTAGTTTGCTCAATCTTTCCATATAGCTCAGGCCTTCAGGTAATGGCAACATCTTCGTAAATATTCTGTGCACTCTTTCCAGCCGATCAACATCTTTCCTATAACTTGGAGACTAAAACTGAAGACAATATTCCAACTGTGGCCTCATCGGCGCCTTGTCCAGCTGTAACATAACATCCCAACTTCTTTAGTTTAGTTTAGAGATACATCATGGAAACAGGCTCTTTGGCCCACCGAGTCCGTGCTGACCAGCAATTGCCCATCACCCGTTCTATCCTAGACACTAGCGACAATTTACAGAAGTCAATTAACCTACAAACCTGCATGTGTTTGGAACATGGGCGAAAACCGGAGCACCCCGAGAAAGCCCACATGGTCATGGGGAGAATGTACAAACTTCAGACAGACAGCTCCTTTAGTCAAGATCGAACCCGGGTCTCTGGCTTTGTAAAGCAGCAACTCTTCCAGTAAGCCACTGAGCCGACTCTTCAGAACGGTAGACTATCAGAACCTTTTTCTCGTGGAGAGACCTTAAGAGACATTTAGATGTACTTCATTGGGCAATGCATAGAAGGACATGGACCCAATGCGGGCAAATAGGATTGGCGTAGCTAGATAAAAAGATCAGCATAGATGTGGTGGATGTGGAGGATATGTCTACAATGAGAGACATTCCTGATAACCTGAAAGAAAAAGATTTTCGTCAGCAAAGTGCCTTTGACTTCCTTTTCAGGGTATATCCATGCCTTTTATAGCCAATGAAATAGTTTTGCAATGTGGTAATGTTGGAAATGTAGCGGTTAATTGTCCACGACAACTTCCTGCCAACAGCAATGTGATGTTATAAACAGGTAACTTGAATTAGTAATGTTGAGTGAAGGATAAATACCGGCCTGATCATCAGGGATAACTACTCTGGTTCTTTTCATGTGTCAATGGATATTTTATGGCTCAAAAGGGCACAGTACTCAGCAGGTCAAGTAGCATCTCTGGAGAACATGGACAGGCGGCATTTCGGGTCAAGACATTCTTCAGACTATTTCTCAGGGGGAGAAGAAAGCTGATCTCACAGCCACTGCGATCTCTCCACAGCATCCAACCTTATCGTTCCGCAGGTCCCATTGCTTGCTTCTATCTCCTCCCCAAAATCTACAAACAGGACTACCCCTGCAGACCCATCATCACCGCCCCTCTGAACTCATCTTCACTATTCCATCTTTTTTCACCCACCCCCCCACAAGCAGTCTGAAGAAAGGTCACGACCTGAAACGTTGCCTGTCCATATTCTCCAGAGATGCTGCCTAATCTGTTGAGTTATTCCAGCACTTGGTGTCCTGTGTATTAACCAGCATCTGTAGTTATTTGTGTCTACTCCTGATTTTTTATGGCTCCTCAGCAAGAAATAGCAACTCTCTTGATCATGCTATTGATTCTCCTTGCTCCAGCTCCTACCCTCCAGCCCCATCTGATTGTCACCCCTCTGATCCCTTTTCTCCTGATCCCTCTGCTCTGCTTTGATATGTTGAAATGCCAAAATGATTCGTACATTGTCCAAAATAAGAGCAGGAATGGCTCCAGAAGGCTGCTTAGTGAATTACTGAGTTGGATTAATGGTTAGAATTGGTCTCTTTTGCAAAAACCTAATGTATTTAATTCAATTGATATGCAGCAGTTCTGAAGCACATCTAGTGTGCAATGGTGATGTCTCTGACTGAATCTGTTGGTTATCTGAGTTATTGCACCTTTTATCTCTGTTCGCTCCCATTCTTGATTGGCAAACAGTTGACCATATTTCCATTATCTTTGTTAATCAGTGATATACGTATAGCTGGAGAGACTTCTGTGCATTCTCTCATGGGTTTCTAAAATTTGAGAAGTACGTCTTAGAAATTCTGAATACATATTGTAAGAGTATGTGAAGAAGGCAGTAGTTTCACATCATAAAATGAGCAAGAGCAAAATAAAATATGATGTAAAATAAAATATGAAATATGATGCTCTTGGATGAAGCGTTTCATGCAGGACAGGAGTGGGTTGCTCCCAAAAAGGAACATCTCTCTTCCTGCTTAAACTTATCTGTTGAAATTCTCATCCATACCCTTTATTACCTCATTCTTAACCCATCCAATATTTTCCTAGCCAGCCTTACTCTTTCATTTGGTAAATTAGAACTTATCTGCTGGTATAAAACTAGTGTTATTACGCCCATTTTATAGTACTGTATTAAATAATATGAAATGATATAACCAAAACAATTTTCATCATATAACATCTTCAGACTAGTAATATGTCCCAAGTGGAGACACAGGGAACTGCAGATACTGAAATCTTATGCAAAACACAAAGTGCTGGAGTAACTCAGTGGGTCAGACAGCATCTGTGAAGAAAATAGTTGGGCAATGTTTCGAGTCGGGGTTCTTCTTCAGACTCAAGATGTCCAAACTGCTTCATCAGAGTCGAGCCATATCAGGAGATGTTAGGACTGACAATGCTTGGAAAATCTAACAAGGCATGGAAAAGATAGAGATGAGAATGTTGCAAAAGTCTTCATGGTTTCTGTGCCTCATACGCGCAGCTACTGTTCATTTCCCTCGCACATAAAAACCCTGCAACTGTTAACTGTGAACTGAACCCCTCCAGTATCCAAGCAGGAAGATTCCAGAAGAGGAAAGAAAGTCTGATTTACCTATTGTTAGTGTACAATATTATGGGATTAGATTGCTGTAGCAAAGAGCTAGCAAGGAGAGACAATGGATTTGCATTATGTACTCTGTAAAGTTTAATGATTCAACGAGTTAGTTACAGTAAATTTAATTATTTCACCACGGGAGTTACTCTCGACTATATGCTATTGTCTGTTGCTGTTGCTCCATTCTGACTACATACTGGTTTTAGTTTCATGCAGCAAGATTTCTGCAACAGCAGAAAGGTGAAAGATCATTTAGTTAGCTTTTAGTGCATTCATTGGGGGATAAACATTAACTTGGACATCAGACAACTTTGGTTTTCTTCATTGGGATCTTTTACATTAAAATTGTAGTGAAGGTTGAGCCTTGGCCACAAGATCACTATACAGCAATAGAGCACCACCCAAAGTAAAACTGAAGCACAGAGCTGTGTGCAGAATAAATCTGAGCTTCACAGGATTGAAGAGCACCACAAAGAGTGGAACCAAACTCTACGGGTCTGAATTAGAACTGAGGTCACAGAGCAAGAGGGCACCAGGCAGAGTTAGCTTTCCTCTGGGACAATGATGATGGGAGCTCCGTGTTAGAGACGTAAATCAGCCAACATTCCTGTTCTTTATCTCTGTTTACTTTAGGCAGAAGTGCTGC
The DNA here is from genome assembly GCF_010909765.2 of Amblyraja radiata. NCBI lineage: Eukaryota > Metazoa > Chordata > Chondrichthyes > Rajiformes > Rajidae > Amblyraja > Amblyraja radiata. The sequence goes on along the minus strand of NC_045986.1, from coordinate 26,215,647 downwards.
TGTTTGTTGATCCTGTATTGGGTGCTGTGGTGTGTGAGCGTGGGCTGTGGTGAGGGTGGGTTTTGGCTGGCATGACTGGATAATGATGAACGTTATTGTTCCTTATTCTGTCATCCCACTTGAAAGCTCCAGAGTAGTGAATGGGATGACTGAGCACTGGCTGGGATCTAGGGTTAGTGTCACATGTGAGGTGGCATGTATTTGTGGTTTTAATTTCTTATCTTTGTATCCAATCCTAAACAGGAAGCCTTAGAAGGTAAAATCAGCGAGTAAGTCCGTGGATAATGATAATCTAAAAAACAGGTTGGCATCTGGTTGCGCTGTAAATCAGGGTGTGACTGCAGGACGTAACATTTATTCCATCTCTGTTGTAAAACTGATCACATGTTTCAAAGTTCATGTTTCACTATTCAGATATTCCAGGATAAAGCTTGGCTCCATAGCTGTTAATCATCTATGGGGTAGTCAATCTCAATCCATTTATTCACTGTTATCTCCCTTCCAGGTGAGGATTATGCCATGCTGTGAATTTACAATCTTCCTCCTCTATACCAACTTTTCTTACTCCCAACCTCTGTGTGTACCTCCTCTATTCCATCATCATTGTCTCCTCTATTCTCTGCCCACCTTCACTGTGTTTCCTCTATCCTCTTCGTAGTATGTCTCTCCATTCCCCCTTCACAATAAGCCCTCTTCACTGTGTCTCCTCCATCTGGCCCTTCACCACATGCCTCCTCAACTACTGGTACATGGTACCTCTCACAGGATGTCTTCTCAATGCCCCCCTCAAAACCATTTTGCCTTAACCCATCTCTTATCCATTCTTTATAGAGTCATAAAATCATAGGCATACAGCACAGAAACAGGCCCTTCTGCTGATCTGTCCATGCTGACCAAGATGCCCCATCTGAGCAGTCCATTTGCCTGCATGTGGTTTATATTCCTGTAAACCTTTCCTCGGGGTTCAGTTCTACCTTGGGCAGTGCTCTTATGCTTTATGGCATTCTTGTGGCCAGGGCCCCACCTGTCCAAGTGCCTTTCAAATGTTGTTATTGTCCCTGTCTCAACTCCTCCTCCTCTGGCAGCTCATTCAGTGTACCCACCACCCTCTGTGAAAGGTTGCCCCTCAGGTTCCTATTAAATCTTTCCCCTCTTACATGATACCAATGTCCTCTGGTTCTTGATTCCCCTACTCTGTGCATTCATCCTATCAATTCCTCTCATGATTTAGTAGCCCTCAATAAGACCTCAGCCTCGTGCACTCCAAAGAATTGTCCTTGTTTCCCCAAATTCTCTATGGTTCAGGCCCTCGAGTGCTGGCAACTTCCTCATAAATCTTCTCTGACTCTTTCCAGCTTAATGACATCCTTCCTCTAACAGTATGACCAAAACTGAACACAATACTCTAAATGCAGCCTCACCAACGTCTTGTACAACTGCAACAGAATATCCCAACTTCCATACTCAATATCCTGAATGATGACAAGGCTTCCCGCCAGGTCGTGGCTGCCTTTATCAAGGCGCCGCAATGTCAATGCACGCGGAAGGCCCCAAAGGTGCGACGGAAGCCCAAACCCACCAGGAGCTTGTTCAGTTCCGTCGGAAGGCTGGACGGGTACGGAGGAGACCAGACAGGAATGGAGGTGGCCGAATACGCACGGGAGACGGCTGGAGCCTGCGTTGAACAGAGCCCGCGGCCAAAGCCTGCGTCGAATGGAGTCAAGAGGTTGCACCTCCGGGAAAATGGAGGACCGCCAAGAGGGAGGGAGGGGAAAAGAACAAAGAAAGACCTGGCGAGGGAAGGAGCAGGGGGGATAGAACAGGGTGGGGAGGAGGGTACTTTGAACCTTTGTAAGCGCCCTTTGTGTGATGACTATTTGCATATCTCGGGTATGCAAGCAAGGAATTTCACCGTGACTTGTCACATGTGACAATAAAGTATTCAATTCAATTCAATGAAGGCCAAGGTACCAAAAGCATTCTTTACAACCCTATCTACGTGTGATACCACTTTTAGGGAACTGTGCACCTCTACTCCTAGATCCCTCTGCACTACAACACTCACAAGGGCCCTACCATTCACTGTGAAGCTCCTGCCCTGTTCTGACTTCTCAAAATGCAACACCTCGTACTTATCTGCAGTGAGCTCCAGTAGACATTTTTCAACCGACTTGCCCAGCTGATCAAGATCGCACTAATTTTTGATAATACCCTCTTCACTGTCTTTGATACCACCCACTTTGATGCTATCTGCAAACTTACTAATCATGCCTTGTACATTCTAAATCGTTAATGTAAATCACAACCTGGAGTGGGCCCAGCACTGATGCCTGAGGCACACAACTAGCCATAAGTCTCCAGTTTGAAAAACAACCTTCCAAATCACCCTCTGCTTTATTCCATGAAACCAATTCTGTATATAGGTACATAGCTCCCCCTGGATGCCATGTGACCTAACCTTCCAGAAGAAGCCTACCATGCGGAACCTTATCAAAGGCCTAATTGGTTCATATAGACGACTTCTACAGTCTTGCCCTCTTCAACCTTGGTACTTCAAAAAACTCATTCATGCATGCATAACCTTTGTATCCTTCCCCAAAGTGTGCTTTATTTGTACAATGGATTGTAAAGGATTGAGTCTTGATACCAGAGGATTCCCCAGTCACAAAGTTCAGTGCTTTGTGTGTACCTGTTTTGAGCTACATGGAGGTATTCACAAATATGAAATTCATTCCAGTGCTTAGACTTGGCGCACAGATGCTTCAGTTTATATTGTCACTTGGTCACAGTACTGTGTGAATTTGAGAACTTAAAAGTATGATATGTTTAATTTGTCTAATATTACCTATAGGAAGCTGTGAGAGTGAATGTATTTCTGGTGATATAGTGGTAGGATGGAAACTCTACCTCCTGGCCTCTGAGAAGATGTCAGCCTTGGCTGGGTGGTAATATTTCCAGGAGAATTCCATTCCAAAGAATGTGGGACCGAGGGGTGGTACAGTTTTTCAGATGAGATGTTAAACCAAAGAATAAAGATTCTTTGAAATTATTTGAAGCTGGATGCAGAAATTCTCCCCAGATGCCCGTCCACCAACCAAAATCATCATTCTGGTTGTGGAAGCGTGCTATGTTCAAATTGCCTTTCTGTATGACAACAATCATGATTTAATTAGAATCAGAATCATTGAGCACGGAAACAGGCCCTTCGTTCTCACTTGCTCACGCTATCCAAAATGCCCCATCAAAGCTCGTCGCATTTTCCTGCATTTGGCTCATATCCCTCTAAATCTTTCCTATCCATGTACCTGCCAAAGAACCTTTTAAATGCGGTTATAATACTTACTGACAACCTCCTCTGGCAGCTTCTTACATATACCCACTACCCCCTAAGTGAAAATTAGCTGTAAAGTTTCTGTTCCACTCAACACTGGAATACATTTTTTGAATTTATCTTGTCCCATAATTTTTTTTTAACATTAAACTTAGTTTTATTTATATCTCAACATTCTAATGATTGTATAATCATTATTCGAAAAAAAAAGTGAGAATTATATATACAGAGATTATCCCATAATATGTTGCAAGTATCCATCGTATACCTAGTCTGACTCCCCAACTTGAGCTCTGTCTTTTTGAAAACTTCTCCCATTCCTTCTCCATCACATGGCTGGGCCTATATCCACACAGTTATTCAACCAGGAACACACACTGTGTTCACCCCTCGTGAACACAGATTGTCAGGTCTGTTTGTCGTAGAGTTGGAATTCAGTTAACTAGGCATGGATTGAGGATTGAAAATAGGAACTGCATGGATCACCTTTCCCCAGTGCGAAATGTGAGGCTGCTGTAAAATAAAGCTTTGGTTGCTGTTTTCCGAGAGACTGTATTGCGAATATGTGCGCGCAGCAGTTTCAGTGAGTATCAATTGTTTCCTATCTCACCTGCAGACTCCAGAGCAGTCTCTCCCCTTTTGGATGCTCTCCACAATGTCCATTCCTCTTCCACCCATCCCTTGATTTGCTGTTTGCCCATTGTTTCTTTTCTTCCCCCACCCCTCAGGCTGTATCTGTCTCTTTCCACAGTTGGTGCTGGCTGAAGGCTCGCTTTCTGACGGGGGCTCCCAGTGTGCAGAGAGTCAATCAGAGCTACCTCCCCCCATTGAGAGGACGGGAGGCATCGGCGACTCCAGGCCACCATCGTTTCAGTAAGAATTTATTTTTGTTTGAATTCCAAAGTGGAGGCCATTGAGTGGAGATACATACCATGCATTGCCTGTCCTGACTCAATTATCCATCCAAGGGAGTGATGGTCAGAGAATTTGACATAGATTGAAGCCATGAGCTGACTGACCAACTCATCAATTAATGCGATTTAACCTTTTTTCCAGACTTTCTGACATTTCTGATCTCATTCTGCAATGTGTAAAATTTGCCATGCTGCACGACCCCTTTGTAAAGTGGTAAATTGTCACGGGAATCGAGGTTTCACTTCTGCCACAAGATGCCGACTCTTACTAGGATTTAAATTCCCTCTTCTCTCGTGGGTGCTGACTCCCTGGAATGTAGATCTTTCCTTTTCACCTCATCGGGTGTATGATTCTGGTCTTTTATTAATTATACCTGGATTTTTTTGTTATTTTTCATACAAATATTGTATTTGATTTAGATCTTTATAACGGATGAGCTGGGAATCTTGTATCTTGTCATAGTCACTATAACTGCTCTTCCTCACAGCCTTGTGAGATAATCTAATGCTACTTGCTCTTTGTTTTTTGAAGAGAAAAAAGCTGTATCATCAAATTATATCATAATTTACAAGCTCAATATGTATTAATTTATTTGGCAGTAAACTAAGAGAGTGGTTACTTGATGTAAGAAAGTACAGGGTTTGATGTTTATACAAAATCCCTCAATTGCCCGATTACACATTTCAGGATGTTGCCCGTTCAATATTTGTGTTCTGTGGGGTGAGCAGGGTGGAGTGGAAATTACTATTTATATCACATGTGGAAGAGACTCAAATGCACAGATGCTATGGTGAGTAGGAGGAGGAGAGTAAATTAAATAAGACGTAGTAATAAATAGTTGGCACCAAGCTTGGGTTGTTGGATGGTGACATCAAACTTGGATTTTAAGAGCCTGCAAGTCTGGAACCAAAGTGAATAATCGGAGGAGCTCACACCTATGGAAAACGGAGAAAGAATATTGGAGCCAGAGATGCATTATAGCCAGAGGTACATATGGAGGGGGATACAGTAAATGGCATAACCCTTAAGAGTATTAGTGTACAGCGGGATCTTAGGCTACAAGTCCATAGCTCCCTGAAAGTGACTACACCCGAAAGAAATGGTGGTAATGAAGGCATATAGTATACTTGCCTTTATTGGTCGTGCCATTGAGTATAAATGTTTTCTACGTTCATTCAGGATAGGTTTATTACTTGAAGGTAGACACAACGTTGTTCAATGTTCATTCAGCATAGGTTTATTACTTGAAGGTAGACACAATGTTCATTCAGCATAGGTTTATTACTTGACGATATACACAAAATGCTGGAGTAACTCAGCGGGACAGGCAGCATCTCTGGAGAGAAGGAATGGGTGAAGTTTCTGGTCGAGACCCTTCTTCAGACTGATGTCAGGGGAGTGGGAGGGATAGAGATCGAATGCAGTTGAATACTGGTGGGAGAACTGGGAAGGGGGAGGGGATGGAGAGAGAGAGAATACCTCCCTTTTCCAGGACAGTCCCACCAGAATGCAAGCAGGTGATCGCTCAATGTGGGGAGATGTACTGAAGCTAAACAAAATCACCTATTCTCAATTTAATGAATTGCACCTGTCACTCCTGGCATTTAAGGGGTTACAGCTGTGTCAGGAGGAGGTTCAGCCTCTGTGGTTTAATTTTTCTATGGTTAAAGGTGTGTTTTTTTTGTTTGCACTAGTTTTGTTGTCACTATTTCCCCCTGCTGTGCTTCTAAGGGGACTGCAACTGACTGCATATTTGACATTTGAGGAGCGAATGTACATGTTTTTAAATTACCTCTTGTGATAAAGGATGAAAAACAAATCAATTTTTTAAAAACAGTGTCATTGACTTGCTTATTCTCACCAGATACTGTTTGTCCAGGACCTTCCTGATCTGGTCTGTCAATTCCTCAAATCCATGTTCCTTCATAAACTAGAACCTATCATTGTAACCTCGTCCAATGATCCTCTGCCTCAATTCTGGCCTCCCGTGCATCCCTAGTCCCTAAACTTTAGCCTCTGTCCCTTTGAATGTTCTCTTTACAATTTGTGCAAATGTGCCTTATGTATCAGTGTTGGATATTATTTGCTAATTCTCTTTATAAAGTATATTAGGATATTAATTATTTTAAAGCTCACACAATAAATGCCAACCTTGTTGGTGGTGTACAGCTGTGAACAATAAAGACATTTCAGGTTGTCTTCTGATCATTATTCCATCCAACCCAACATCCATCTTTTTTTTTTAAATTTGGTTTTGATTAACTCTTAGACTGGCAACACATTTTCTGAAATAAATTGTATTAAACGGCTTTCAAATTTTGTAGTCACAATTTGTGGACAATATGATTAATCCTTAAACAAGAATTGAGAATCTAGATTGTTTATTTATGTTTGCTCTTTCTAAACTGTGTAGAGAGCAATGTCGCAAAGCTCTCGTTATTGGCTTTCTCAGCACATTTAGAGTCATGGATTCATGCAACACAGAAATACACCAGAGAGGTCCTCATTCTTTAGGGAACGGGGATGTTCAGTTTAAACCAGTATCTGCAGTTCCTTCCTACACTCTTTGTTAAGCGAAACAGGTCCTATTCTCATAATATTATTCACCTCAACTAGGTTTTTTCTTCACCTCTGTTGCTGCAGAGAATACAATCCCAGTTATCAAATCTTTCTTCAAAGTGAAAAAAAAATTCCAGCCCTGCCAACATCTTCATAAATCGCCCCTGGATCCTCTCCAGAGCAATTGCACCCTTTCTACAATGTGTCAAAACCTTGCAGCTTGGGAACAGGCCCTTCATCCCAACTTGTTCATGCAGATCAAGATGCCCCATCTAAACTAGTCCCATTTATCCACATTTGGCCCATATCCCTTTATACCTTGTGTGTGCGCCAGTGTGTGTGTGAGAGAGTGTGTCCGTGAAGCGGTGACTTGGCGATGCCTGGGGAGCGTTCCCCCCCCCCCCCCTTCCCGGGAATGCGGGCCGGCCCAAGTGCTCCGTGTCTAGTTGGGGTCCGGGGGAGGTGAGGGTCAGTGACCCGGGGGTCAGGCATCGGAGCGGAGCCTTAGCCCGAGATTCATCCCCGCGGCTCCAGAGGCGGCACCGACGTCCCAACTCACCCGGTCCGCTCCTGGCTCCGGGCCGGGGTTAAAACTCCATGGAGTGTGGACAGAGTGGCCACGGACACAGAGCCGCCGGAGGTGAGGGTGGGAGGTGTGAGCGGTGCCTGGGGGTGGGGGGGGGGGGGGGGGGTTGATGCTGAGTCTCACCTATCACACCATCTGCACGGGAGAAACTAAACAACTTTTTTTTCCCCCCAAATCATCCCTGCGGGCCGGTAGTTTGACAGCCCTGCTTTAAACTAATGCCCTCTAGTTGAATCACATATCCTGGGGAAAAGACTATGCATTCACCTTGTATATTCCCCTCGTGGTTTTTACTCACCTCTAAAACAATTTTTGCTTCATTTTGAACTTTCAGCACCCGCAGATTTTTGAGCGTGAGAAATTTGTGATGAGCGTGAGAATTTTGTGAAATGCGTGACTCTCACGCTCAATGCGTGAGAATTGGCAGCCCTGCACATGTCACTTTCTGAATCGTGATATTATGTTTGCTGCTAGTCTTCCTGAGGTGGTTACGCTCAATTTTTGCACTGGTCACCACTCTGTATTCTCAGGGGCATCCTCATTAATTCTAGGCCACACTCCTGGCTCCAACTCAATATATGTACTTCCTGCTCTCACATGCAGGTTCTTCTCTGCTTGTCACATCAATTTCATTCATATAATTAAGCATTGCTGCAGCATGAAAGAGAAAATCTTTTGCTATTGCTGCAGTCTTCTCCTATCGATCTGGAATCAGTGATAATGCTGCAGATGGATAAAGCAACACTGTGTCTCTGGGTCTTGCTACTTGATCCACTGTCTTAGCCTTGGCCATGTCCCAGTCTGACGCTGAATTCTCTGTCAGATTTTGCTGGCTTTCTGGCTATGACCTGTGCTGCTGGTCAGGCTGCAAGTCTGAAATGGTGAAGAAGATTCCAGGTGAGGCCACAGGAGGGCGATGCAGAGACATTGAATCCCTGACCCAAGTTCTGCAAGGTTTGTTGCAGTTTCTTGTTTCTGCTTCTTCCAGTGTTTCTTCATTAGGGTCATGCCCAAAGATCTTTGGTCATGCCTATGTTCGAATATGTTTCATTCAAATTGTGCAGGATTATGCTCTTGCAAAAGCAATACAAGTGAGAAATGTGTATTTCTAGACATTGTGAAAGGAAGACAGATATAGTGTCATTTCAGAGGCTATTGGATAGGCACATTACAGGGGGGTGAGGAGAGAGAAAGCTGGACGAGAGGAGGGACAACATTCACTGTCTCTCCTTTGCCTATCCTGCTATTTACTTCCTCAAAAAACTCCAGCACATTTCTCAGGCAAGATCTTCCTTTAACAAAACCATGCTGACTTCAACCTAGTATCATGTGCCCTCATCCTTAACAATGGACTCTAAAATTTTACTAACAACAGAAGTCAAATTAACTGTCCTATAAATTTCCTTTCTTTTGTATCACTCCTTTCTTAAACATGGAGCGGTGAGTCAAGGTAACTTTAATGTGCACACTGGAAGCAATGGAACATGAGAATTAACGATTGGTATATGAATTGTCAAGTTAAGCTTTGCAACAATTAAAGTGTGGCAGCTGAGACCTAATCTGTGTACTCTGGGAACCTTAAAATCTAGAATAAATTGTGTTAGCCCATTTCTTAAGGGTTTGATGTTTGTGGGAACCCTTTGATCCTTACGAATGGAGATGCTTTTCAGGGGCAATTAATATCACCAAATTGAGGAATAAACACCCGTGAAGCCATGTGTCCCAAACATTATGGTGCCCTGAAATGGGGGGATTATGTATAAACACAGCTGTAATTTCCTCATGGCGAAACCAAAATGTATAAAAATGGCCTTTATTAAAATCTGACAATGTGCACTTTAACCACATGTGATTTTTTTTCTATTATAAATCTCAAATTGTGGAGTACAGAGGCAAATAAATAAATGATGGGTCTTTGTCCCAAACATTATGGAGGGCACTGTATTTTAACTACTGTTCTAAAAATGTATGCTGTTTAATATCTTTCTGGGTGGTGTTCATGTTCATTGAGCTATGGGTGATTGTAGAGCTGCTATTGATTGCATATTGCTTGCTGACAACAAATGGTATTAGCCTCAGATACTTTAAATGGATTTGAGGAGATTTACAGGCACGACATGAGCATTTCTGTCTGCATCTTGTTGTTCTATATTTCCTCACATGATTCAACTGCGCTGAATTGAGTGGATACATGTTTAGGAGTTCACTCCATGGCCAAGATCATGTGGAGGGTAGAAGCCAGTGTTGTCATAGTTACATGCTTATAGTGTAATGAATATAAATGTATCAAAGCAGACATTGTTCAGTTGTGCAGAACTCTATTAGCTGTGAGAAACCTGCTGTAGAATTTTAAATAAATGAAAATAGTTTTAAGATGCATCTTCAGCTTTAGAGAAATTTAATGCTGGTACTTCCTGAGCTAGGTCGCACAAAATTCTAACGGCAACACTGAACAATATTTAATGAGAGACGTTTGAATTAGATCCATATTCCCAATTGTTCAGTCTTGTTCATTGGATTTTTGGAAATTTAAAGAGGCAGTGAAAATGGTGGGGATGAGAGGAAAATTTGAGTTGAATGAGCCATGGTGTCCTCTGCTACTCTAAGTTTAATTGGAAGCCTCTCGGCAGACATTTTGTGATTGAAATCTATCAGGCATATTGAACTATCTTTACAACCACAAACCTCTGCCTTGACATACAAACCTCCACATTGTTTAGTTTAGAGACACAGCATAGAAACAGGCCCATCTGCCCACTAAGTACACACCAATCACCTGTTCACACTAGTTCCGTGTTATCCCACTTTCTCATCCACTCCCTACGCATTATGGGCAAAATTAAAGAGGCCAATTGACTTACAAACCCACGCATCTTTGGAATGTAGAAGAAACGCAGGGGAAACCCACTTGGTCACAGGGGGAAACGTGCAAACTCCACACAGATGTCAAGAACGAACCCAAGTCTCCAGCACTGTGAGGCAGCAGTTACCAGCTGTGCCACTGTGCTGCCCTGGCAGTGAAACTCTTCATTGAATGTCATTGGAAGATCCCTTGATTGCAAAACATTATATGTCTTTCATCTCTTGCAAAATAATTAGTCCGATTGGAGTTCAACATTAGTCAATCTCACTCACTTCGCCCTCCCCTTCATAACATTCCCCTCTGCTTCATTCTTTATCCCCTCCTGTGGGCAATTGCTTAGTGGTATGCTGCTTGTTAACAGTGCCAACCTGCCCTGACTATCTCACCAAAGTGTCCATACCTTGTCTCTGAATTGTTGGCAAGTATGATCAAGAAATGCATCTTCTATTTGAGAGGAAGCTGCAATCTCACTGAGGAACTAATTTACTTAGATGAGAATGTCATGATGGAAGTCCTTGGTTTGGTTCTTAGCCTGTAATATACTATCAATTATTTGTTATTTATTATAAACTGAACATAATCTTTTACTTATGACTTGTGTAATGCGTTCCTTGTGTTTCTCTGCTCTTTGGTACACCAGTTCTCATGTGCATTCCTTGTGTTTGCTGTTGATCTTTGGTGCTTTTTGTTTTCTTGCAGTGCTAACACTGCCGGCAGCCGGGATGGTTTGGACAATGATACTGGAACAGAATCAATCCTGAGCATCAGACGGGAGCGGGAACGACATCGACGAAGGAACAGAGAGCGAGAGATGCACGATGATGGTGAGTTCAGCCTAGCAGTTCAGCAAGGCTCTGTGGAGCCACAGAAAGTGTCGCTGGTAACGATCTGCAGGTTCTGGGATTTAGGAAGATTGTTGTCCATGCTTAGGAGTTTTGTTGCTGTGCTGACAGTGCAGCTTGATAATATTCAGTTTAGGCTTGAGATGTGATAATGGTGCAGTTCATGCGGTGAAAAGACATTGCACAATGATGGATGGTGATATTGTTTTGTGACATGTGTCTGTGTTTAGACCTGCAGAATTGGAAGCTGGTTTCTTTCGGTAGGTGAGATTGCAGCTTATGACATTTTTTCAGACACTTGATTAGACTTTTAGAAGAACTTTCTGCAAAATTATATTCCTCTTTTTGATCAGACAACTGCAGCCCAGCCAGACTTTTAATGTTATGAAAAGATGATGTTGGGAGTTTGGATGGAGTTTCACACACAAACTGCACATAAGAAAAGGAGCAGGAGCCCTTACTGCATTGTCTACCTTATTAATATTCTCAGTTTATTGAGCCAGAGTAAGAGTCAAGAATTATTGCATCATTGAAACAGCAGGAAATTCTATCACCTTCCTGAAGTTGTGATAAATGCAGAAAGAGCTGCAGGCATAGCCAGCCTGTCACTTCCACTCACTGCTGTTTGAGAACCTGGATTGCCACATCAGCCGTAAGGTTTAGGAGCCATGAATAAATTAATTTGTTTATGCTCCAGTTCTAGTTACGACATTAATTGTGGCACTTTTGAAGAATCCGGAGAGTGCTAATCAGTGAGCAGAGAGAGTGAGTTGGGAGCTGAGAACAGCAACAGCAACCTTTTTACTGTGTTATTACTGCTCGAGATGTTTATTTAGTGCGCTTTAATCCACCCTGATTGCAAGTGTATCTGATGGAAAATGTACATGACTTACATGTTCTATTAACCCCCTGAAGACTGTTATTAAACATATTTTGCCATATAATCACAGAAATCCCAACCTAGGAGGTTGGTGCCATTGCTGACTAGTCTATAATATCAAGATGTATAATTTCAAGTCTTGTGTCTATTACATCCACACAGTTCTGCACCTCCAAAGCATCACAACCAAAGATCAACAATTGTGATTGTTTGAATGCACATAGAGTTATCTGATTAGCTAAACCTAATTCAACATCACAATAGAAAGACGCTGGAGTAACTTAGCGGGTCAGCCAGCTGCTCTGAAGATCATGGATAGGTGCCGTTTTGGGTCTGGAGACTTCTTCAGACTCAACCCAAAATGCCGCTTATCCATGTTGTCCAGAGATGCTTCCTGTCCTGCTTAGTGACTCTAGCACCTAGTGCCCTTTTTTTGTAAATTATCATCTGCAGTTTTTTGTGTTAACAATATGTAATATCTTTTGACACTAAATGACCCTTAATCTTTTTCATAGCTATTTTCATGCCTGTGTACCATGATGTGCTGTACATTTGGCCTGAAAACTAGTATCTTTGTACTGATCTTTATCATCATTTTGACCTGGTTGGTTAGAAGATATGATAATAATAATAATAATAATAATATTTTTTATTGTCATTACACATAAGCGCAACGAGATTTGGTATGCAGCTTCCAACCGATGTCATAGCATAAATAACTAATAAAACTTGGATTTAGATATTGTCTTCTGAGGAATGGAAACGGGTGAGGTGCTCAATCTAATGAGCCCCTTAGTATCAGAGCCCCTTTGAATGCAATAGCAGAATACTTTCCTGTGGTGTGTGATCACCCCTGACCCCCGGGTTTACTATTACTAGTGCATATCGAAGTATCAGGAAAGACTGTATATCAAATACAAGCTAAGACAAGGAGTCGTTTTTTTGATGATGCATTTTCCCAATGCACAGGGTGCCAAATACCTTTTAGGAGATGTAGCAGAAATCAAACACACAAAAGGTTATGGGGAGAAGGCAGGGGAATGGGGTTGAGATGGAAACATAAATCAGCCATGATGGAACAGAGGAGAAGTCTTGATAGGCCGAACGGCCTAATTTACTCCTATGACTCATGAACTTATGAACTTATAAAACCACCAAGCCATCTGCACATACCCTATCCCCTAAAGGGATAGCTATTGGTAATATAAGCTGCTAAAAGGAATTAAATATCTGTGGCTGGTTTCAGCTAGTGACCTGCAACATTCCTCTAAATGGAATCTTCCAGGCATCACCCAGGAGCTAGAGGTTACCTGTCAGCTAATGCAATGATCAAGGATCAGCCAAAAAATGTCAATGCACTCATAAATTTCTAGCTCTACAAAACACAACTGTTGCTATTATCTGCCTACCCATTGTCTGAGTTTTCATTTGATGACCTGCCCGATTTAGATTAAGGATAAAGGAAAATAAATTATTTTAGAATCTTTCCCTATCTCAGTGTGTCCTTTATAGCCTAGTAAGCACTTTGGAACCGCAGTCAGTATCGCAGTGATGGACATCAGTTTCCAGTTTCATTGAAGAAGCTCCTGGGGTTTCCCCGGTAGGCTCTGTCTTTCTCCCATATCCCTAAAATATGTCAGTAGCATGAATGGTTGCTTTAACTTAGTATTGGTCTAGTTAAAAGGCAAAATAACTAGAGTTGACAGCCATGTAAGGAATAGGATGCAATACAGTTAAAGGGAAATAATTGAGGGAAAGGGGCTGATGCAAATGCACCTCTGGAAGTATGTTTAGCTGAGTGGCCTCCTGTATCATAATAGGCGAGAAGGGTCGCTTTCACAAAGTGTAATACAAATGTCAGGCAATCATTTGCTGATTATAGTTGAAAAATGAATATTGGTCATGATGCTTGGATAAAACATTTGGATAAAATTAGTTCCCTGCATATTCTCAGATATTGTTACGTGAGATTTCTGCTACCTGAGATAATTCATAGAGGTTTGGTTTAATGTCCCATCTGACCCATTAGCACTTCCTTAGTACTGCACTGGGAATGTCATCCAGGATTTTGGGTTTGAATCCATATAGTGGGGTATGGGTACTCAATCTTTTGACTTAAAGGGGAGAGAGGATGATCAGCTGTACCACAGCTTACTTTGTACACATTTTATGAGATTGCGGGCACCTCAAAATACAGTCTCTAACTGATTTCATGTGATAAAAAGCAAAGTGCTGGACAACCTCAACAGCTCAGGGTGCATCTGTGAAGGGAAATGGACAGATGTTTGGGGTCAAGAATGAAGTCCCAACCCAAATTGTTATTTGTCAATATCCCTCCTAGATGCTGCCTGGCCAACTCAGTTCCTTCAGTGGTTTATTTTTTTTCAGCATCTGCAATTTTCTAAAATATTGGTTTAAATTTATTATTTGCGTACTCTTTTACTCTGTATATTGCAGCCCATTTACATTACCTATCCCTTATCGTTTGAACTAATTTCTTAATTCTTCCACAATCCTTCAGCATCCTATTTATTTCCTTTCCTTGTTTTTTTCTGTCAAAATGCACTTTACTGGCAGGCTATCCAGTCTGGTAAATTACCTTTAACCTTGTCTGCTTAGCATTCTACCAGGTGTGAATGTAATTCTTAAAAAGTGAGCTTTGAGATGACTAAAATGCAGGATATAATCTGGACAGGTTTGGTAACCAATATGAATCTTAAATCCTTCAGCCAGAAATTACAATGATACTCGAATTTAGTGGTAGCATAACTTTGGAGCATTCCCACAGTGCTAAACTAAAAACCTAGATTTTTTAACTTGTTCGTATTGATTGTGAGTATCACTTTGAACTGATTGTGAGTACCACCATGGGAGATACCTCCTACATCAAAAACAATGTACATAATAATAGACTCCGTCTTCATAGCATTTAGTCATCTCAGGAAACTGGATTTTTACCCGACAAGGTGAGAATCGCATGATGTGATACACAACATGAAACTAGTTGGATCACAAAAGATCAATGTGTGGTTTGGACGAGAGATCAAAGGACGTGTATCACACGAGAGAGAATAAATCACATGGAGTTGCTATGATAATGGCAAAAGGGAAGAATAGGATTGAGTCTGAAGTTTTATTTTTGAGGAATGAATCTCCCTTCTCTGCTGTGAAACAGTGTTTTGGGTTATCCCAGAGCACCAGTGGTTCAAACAGGAAGTGTTGGGACATATGGAGCCCTGGCTTAATATCCTCACTGGAATGTAGTAGCTTCGACACTTAAGCATTCCCTTTGTACTACACAGAGGCTATCAACCTGGATTTTAAGGTTTGATCTTGTGGAACTTCAATGTAGTTAAATTCCAAGTTTCAATCAACTGAAATCATAAAGCCTTGTAATATAGCAGGAAGGCCTTTGACACACCAGGCTTATGTCAATGTGTGAGAGGATAACCTAGAATAAGGAAACATTATTTTAAAGTTGGTTGAGTCTGCTGAAACGACATTTGGAGTAGTGTAGATGCTGTGCAAGCGCTGTGCTCGCCTCCAGCTGCCGTGCACGCTCTGCACTTCACCTGCTAGAAACCTGCACGTTTTACTCTCCCTCATGCAACAACTTCCCAACTACATGCCTTTCACTGCCTATCAGCCCAATAGCGCATGGATTAAAGGTGTTGTTGTATTTTAACTCTCACGCCTACTTGCCACCACATAACATGCCATCGGAGATACCTGCAAGTGTTTTTGTTTAAGATTATGTATCATTAATGAGGAAAATGGATGATGCTACAGCACTGCGGTTGGCAAATTGTAATGAATAGCTCACACGTACTCTCATCATCCGGAGAGGCCGTAGTTCTTGTCAATGTTCTGGAACATAGGCATAACACATAGTGCAGTGAACCTGAGTTCCCCACCAAACACAATCTAAGGATCAAGAAGACTGGGACCCTGGTGCAAAAATAGTTAAGTTTATAACTTGAAACTAAACATTAAGCTGAGAGTCCCGTATCAATTATGAATGCAGTCAATTTTGGTGCCAAATTACAGGATTAGAGTTGAGCTTCCGATCACAGGCCGTGGTTTAACTTGGCTGAGATTGACCATAATTGCAGAGCTGATAATATACTTGTTCCTCACCTGTGGAATGTGTAGATACTGAGTGATCTCACACTGATTAGCTTTTCGTGAATTATTTTCCTTGTATATTTTATGTAGTTGTAAAGTGGTCAAATTGTGGTCAGAATTTACTCTAGTTTCCCCTTCATTTCCTAATCCTGGTCTTACACTTCTCATTTCATTCTTGAAAATGTTGCTTCACCACACAATCTCATTCTTACCACATTCTGTGTCAGGATCTTAAAACATGCAAAACTTCTCCCCACTTTTTATTTTTGCTTCTGCCAATATTCCAAGGGATTTTCAACCTCATATTGCTGGTTGAAAATACATCAGCAGCAGGTTGATTTTTGTATCCAACACTTATTTAATCCTGGTGTTGCTCTGTATTTTGGGCCTTTTTTAATGATAAATTAATTGGTGATATTCCAAAGGTTAAAAAAAAAGTTGCCATATTGATTTATCACGTGAGGAAACATTATCTCAAGAGTGAAGTGTTAAAATTGTAATCATTGCTCTGGTGCAGATTAACTCTGCTTGAAGTTTCAGCACATTAAGATTATTAGAATGGAGTTGAAAAGCTCTAGATCTTTCAAATTCAGATTAATTTACTGTCATATACACCAGAGTGTAATGCAATTCCTCCTTTGGTTACAGCTGATAGAGGAAAGAGTATACATGGTAATTATAGGCATAACAATAAATACCATGATGAGTGCAGAACTGGACAAAGATTACAGTGCAATCTGAAGTAGTATGAACAGAAATATTACATTAAAGGTGGTATTGGCTGGTGGGTTCATTTGCATAGAACAAAACTTTGTTATTGAACAGAGTGGAACTCTAGTCCTGCCAATTGAGCTGAACCTGGCAGAAACCTCACGTGAACTTGAAGAAAGCACAATGAGCAAATGTATTCATATTGACTTAAAAGTGATACAACTAGGGGGAGGAAAAGCATCGTTGCTTGTTTATGTTAAGGGTCCGTGTGTGCGCTTGTTTGTGGTGCTTGTGACTATTGGAGGCGTGCCTCCTGAATATATTTGGATTATTTTTCTCCAGCATGTGGACATGAGCATGTGGGTTGGAGTGTGAGGGCACACCCACTCTGTGTGTGTGCGTGTGCACATGTTTTGCTGTAAGCAGTTGCCATGCCGTCCACCTGCAGTCACAAGTGTAGTGATTTTTCTTTTGAGATGTTACTTTTCAAGTGTGTTCCAAACAACATCAGGAAAGATTGTAAATATCATCTGAGCTCTTCCCTATTTAATTGAAAGAATTGAACATTCCAGTTATGTTACTGTAGTTGGGTCAGGTTAGGTGTTACTAGTTTTCAGATGTCAGTTAGCAGTGCACCAGGTTAAGGTTCTTGTTGTGTTTTCAACAATATCCACTGGCCAATGAATGTGTGACAATGGATGTAGGGTAAATGTCCAATTCCCAGGATTACAAATAATTAAATACACTAAAGTGGGAGAAAGAGGAGTTGGTGGAACACCAAAGGGGAACACCAAAGGGGAATCAAATTGTGAGCTAGGTTATTGGAAAATAATTTGGAAATGGGCAATTTAAATCGTCAAGGAAAATAAGATGTGTACTAGAGGGGAAATGGCATTTAGAGACATGGTAAAAAATGACCTTGAGACAATTTGGAAAGAAACAAAGAGTAAGGAGTGTTGTAGCAGCCTCCATATATACAGCTCCTTTAATGAAGCATAAATGTCCCAATGCGCTTAACTAGAATATCAAGGAAAAAGTACAATTTTTAACAACACATCACTGAAAAAATATCAGACCGATGCTTGTAAGCATCAAGATCACCACCAAAAGATGAACAACTGCGTGGAAGAGTGGTGGAGGAATTTGTATGTGTCTTATAGGGCCACGTTCTAAAAAACAGATATGGAATTATCTAAATAGTTCGTCTTTTTAGGCAGCAAGGAAAAACAAGACAACAGAAAACACAATTGCCAGCGATGGAGCCATTAAAGTGGGATATGCACAAGATGGAAGTTGCATGTATTGATAGAAGTTTTACTTTCTGTCAGGCTGGAGGAGGGTACAGAGATTGAATTGTGAGGGTGAGTTAGGATTGAGGAGCATGGTGCATTATTCTAGTTTTCTGATTATTGGCAGTGAGTTCCTGGTGTCTCCAGCTCTACAAAGCATATTTTTATTTTTATTCTTTCGCTGTAGATGACTGAATGTTCTTGGTGTTATCAGATGAGAGACTGACTGCAACAAGCCCCCTCATTTCAGCAGTCTGACAGATGAATACTGTGGTGAAGTGCAGGGCGAGGATCTGAGGAATGTGAGAGGAGCCAGGTGAGACTATTTAATCAGAGCTGCTATTCTTCTCTCACAATGCGCTCCACCAATTCCATTCTCACCCCTCTTAGTGCTGTTGCGACAAGCAAATACTTAAAATTAATGAGGTTTTTAACCCTTTACTGGATGTTTCCTGACTATTTATTGCAGAGTGTTTTGAAAGTGTTTGATGTTAATTTACCTGGTTCCAATTTGTTCAGTTTCCATTGCTGTGCAGATGCACCCATTGGTGACAGATTAGCTTGGTTAATAACTACTGAATCACAGGATTGTGAGCCTGTATTCCTACTTGAAGTGCCTAGGGAGTGTCATCATTATTATAATAAATAGTACCTGAGGAACAAAGAAACCTACACAAAAGCTGATGGTGATTGTGGAATTTGTGCAAAAAAAATGTTGAATGGAATTTAATGCCTGTAATTGCACTTTGGGAAAAGCAAGGTTATGCAAAAGAATGGAAGGGTTTGGAGTATTGTTCACAAGATATGAAGAGCAACTCGCGAAGTGAATAAGTGAGATTATAAAAGTCTTGGCTGATTGTTGGAGACAGCTTTTGAGTTGTTTCAAGCTTCTGCATAATGGACTCGTGGATACAAGAACATGATGATTTTTCTTGGTATGGGGAAAATGAGGAAGTACGAACACAAGGAAAGACTAGGAAAATAGGGCAGTTTTATTAAAACAAGCTTATTAAGGTGTAATTTGATAAGAGTGTTTAAAATGAATGATAGTTGGCTTAGCTGGGAGTTTAAGAGCAGGCTATTGGACGACCCCTGTGCCTTCAAGGTAATGGGTGCACAGGGGCAGTGGAGAAAGAAAGTAGTTTTGAAACGGCATTTCAGAAAATAAACAAAAGCAGGAGGAAGAGTGGAACTAAAGGAACTAAAGAGGTTTAACATTCTGCTGCTGAGATTGGATTTTCAGGAAAATCTTTATAAAACTGGGAACATTTTGTTTTGGTGATGAGCATTTTCTGTTGGAATCGTGCTTTAATTATTAGAAATTCTGTATGATGAGGAGATCTGACATGTGGTTTGACCACTGGAAATCTTGTAGTAGCTGTTTTAAAAGCGTAAACAGATTTTGTATATTTCTAAATCTTTTTTTTTTGCATATCTGGTTGCCATCTGTTGTTCTTGAAAAGCAAAGGAGAAAGTGCATGAACAGAAACACAAAACTGCAGATGCTGGAATCACTCAATTTCTGCTTGGTGCTGACTGTTTTTAGTTAATTCTGTTGATCACCTCTTGACTGTATCGCTGACTGCTGAATTTGTAGTGGCCACAAACTGGAAATATTAGCGCATCTTAATTTTGTAGCTTGTTTATAAAAAAATAAGTTAGTCACTTTCCCTGCAAGTGTTTAATTAAATGAATCCCAAAGAGTATAAAAGGACAGCGCTTCATTATCGACTGATCACACCTTTATAAAGGGCAATGAAATGCTATTAGCAAGAAAGCACCGCTTAATTAAGTGGCACAGGAAGGTTTGAGAGTCCGTATCACGCCTGTTCTTGCAGATCTCATATTACTAGAGGCTTGACGGTAGTTATTAAAACATTTTGGGAAGAAGGAAAGAATACATTTATAACCAGCAAAGGCTCAACAAGATTCATTTCTGCATACCAGTGGGAATATTTAATTCCTGATGTCATTGTGGCATCACTACTAACCCACTCCCAAAACAGCACTGTGCATTGCATACACATTACCTCCTGTCTCATCCATGGCCTCCATCCTGTCAGGAGTCCCTTGAGATTGTTTTTAATTGAATTGAAAGATGCAGCATGGAAACAGCCCCTTCAGCCCACCGAGTCCACACCAATCATCGTTCACGCGTTCACACTAGTTCTATGTTATCCCACTTTTGCATCCACTCCCTAGACACTGGGGGGGTACAAACACATGGAAAGATTTGGAAAATAGAACAATTGTGTATGGGTAATAAAAGACCTAGATAGAGTGGATATGGAGAGGATGTTTCCAGTAATGGAAGCGTCTAGGAGCCAGAAGGCACAGCCTTAGAATAAAAGGATGTACCTTTAGAATGGAGATGAGGAGGAATTTCTTTAGCCAGAGGGTGGTGAATCTGTGGAATTCATTGCTACATTGCTCACTGCTACAGTATTTCTAAGGACCTGTGAAGGCCAAGTCATTGGGTATTTTTAAAGCGGAGATTGATAGGTTTTTGTTTAGTAAGAGAGGCAAAGGTTACAGGGAGAAAGCAGAAGAATGGGGTTGTGAGGGGAAAAATAGATCAGACATGGTTGAATGGCAGAGCAGACTCGATGGACCAATGGCATAATTCTGCTGTGTTTTATGATCTTGTGCTGATTTACAGAGGCCAATGAACCTACAAACCAATTAAAAGAGCAAAGATGACTTGTTTCCACCTGGGATTTATTATTTCTGAGGTTGTTAATGAATGAGATGTTTTGCAACAAAGATAACATACCCAGTGTCTCTGGATAAATGGATGAAATTTGCACTAATTCAGGGTTCAGCTACTTGGCCATTGGAAGGACGCAGTTGATGACTTTGGGAATAATTTACATTACAGCAGGGAGATCCTTTCGTCATATTCACAGTTGGATGTGTTTCTTTATAATGCTCACTACTACAGTATTTATAAGGACCTGGGTTAATCCTTTTCCCAGATTTAAGCACTCAGACTGTGGATTTGATCTGGAGGTCTTCAGCGTTGAGCTTTAGGATTTCATGGAGAAACGGTCTGCATCCAAGGCCTTGTTATTTTTTAATTTGGGCATGACCCTGATGGTCAGCAATGGTGGCAAATATTGTCTGCTTAGGCTGCTGTAGGAAGGAAGTAAATGGGCTCACCTCTAGGACATAGCTGCAGTTGAGATCTTAGGAGTGTTCCTTCCAGTGGGGACTCACTGCCTTTCTCCTTGAGTTCAACTTGTTTTTTGGGCCTTGAGTATTTGGTCATGAATGGCTTTACAGCGCTGAAGAATGTGCTCAATGTCATGGTTGTCAGTGAATTGCTGAACCCCCTACCCTGTCTTTAACCACCTGGGTTCTTTACATCTAAGATTTTCTGATAGATTTCTGCCTTCAGGTACAGGTAAAGTTATTTCATTTCACTTAATGAAAGCTTTATGTTTGCGGTTAATAGACTCTTTGATCTCCTGATTATTTGCATCCAATCTGTTCTCCTTCCTGTTATTATCACAGTGGCCATTTATACAGATACCAGGGCAGTCCTGAAGCTAGACAATGTAGTATCTGGAAGCTGGGTGTTGACAGGCTATGTTGATATGTTGCTATTTGAGAAGACTTGAGATTGTTCTGCAGTAATGGGATCCTTGAGATTGTCCTGCAGTAACTCTTCCATTGATGTTGATATTTTGAGGTCAGGTTGATGGAGATGGTGGAGTGTATTAGCAACCATTGGTGGCATGATTACCTGGATATCTTTGCAGACCCTCGTTCAAACATTGTTGTAATTTAGTAGTGCTAATAGTTGAACCAAGATGTTCCCATGTTATTTAAGCATTTAGCTGTTTAGGATAGAGATGAGAAGAAATTCCTTCACTGAGAAAATGTTGAATCTTTGGAATTCCTTTCACAAATGATTGTGGAGACTCAGTCACTGCAAAAACTCAAAATAAACTTCGAAAGATTTTTCAGTATTCGGAGAATCATAGGATATGGTTTTAGTACAGGAATGTGACTGGTATAAAGGATCAGCCATGGTCTTATTTTACCATGTTTCCTTATGACATAGAAAGAGGTAATTTCAATAAAGTGAGACTGTATCCGATCAAAGCACTGCCACTTTTGATATGGTGCTTCAAATCAAAAAGCTTGACATGCCACTTATTTACCCGGTAAACTACTCTCCCCATGTATCCCACCGACTCCCCCAGACTCTACCACTCACCTACACTGGGAGCAATTTGCAATGGCCAATTAACCTACCAAGCTGCACACCTATGGGATGTAGGGAGGAAAAAAGAGCATTAGGAAAAAACTCATGCACTCACAGGAAGAACGTTCAAACTTCTCACAGATAGCATCAGATTACAGAACTGAGCACAGGTTGCTGCAGTGTGAGGCCAATGGTTCAGTAGCTTTGCCACTGTATCATCTATTGAATGGAGAAGCAGTTAATAGGGTCCACAGAAGATGGGATCTCTGCAAAGTTTTTTTACACAGATTGTGATGTATTCATTAAACATAGACATTAGGTGCAGGAGGAGGCCAGCACCACCATTCACTGTGATCATGGCTGATCATCCACAATCAGTACCCCGTTCCTGCCTTCTCCCCATATCCCTTGACTCCGCTATCTTTAAGAGCTCTATCTAACTCTCTTTTGAATTCAAGCTAGTGCTAAAAGTAGAATTTGTTGAGTTCTCCTTGGCAAGAAATGACTGATGAACATAATAACTCCCCTGTTGACCCACGATTCCTGGTTATTACAAAAGATATTTGATGCCAGTCACAGGGGTGTTTTTTGCCCCTTTGCCCTTGACCATTGTTGGTGAAAGCAGTAAAACAAGAGCACCTCTGTGCTTTCTAATGATGTATTTTGCCCAACTTTGGAGCCTAGAAATGGTTAAGATGTGGGGAATTGCCGTTAAGAGTTTTTTTATATTTATGGGCAAATATGGCAGATTTGCAAATGACATGAGAGTAGTAGATTCTGATGAATGCACCAGACCATAGTGCTTTGTTTCTGTGACTGTCTCTACAACAAACTTCATTTAATGTCCTGAACAGAGCTTGTCCCACTTATTATTGGTATTCTTTTACTCAAAAGATTGTCTTATTTGGCCTATTTCTGAGATATAGGTCTCCTCGTGCCTAATCAAAGTCAGCCACTTGCACCTTTCTTCTTTCGGCTCTATAGCTTCTGGCTGTTTCATTACAACAGCTGCCTCCAACGTGCAAGGTGTTTGAAGTGTTGACCGATTGCGGTGCAGCCTGCAGGAGTCACCTCAAAAGGAGTGGCTGTGTTTCCTTCTCTTGCTCTATAATTAGTGCCTATTGTTGATATGGTACAACTTCAGGATTTCAGAGATAAAAGGGAAAAGTTGCACAAGGCTATTTATCTGCGAATATAGCTGTCAACTGCAACTAGTTTTAGAAAATTATACTTGTATACAAATTAATACAGTATGACAGGATGAAGACGGTGGTGAGGGTTCTCTTAGCACTTTGACCATTAATTAATTATCCATGTGTTTCATGGTGGTGTCATGAAGATATCTGTTGCTAGTCTTTGACCTGTTGGGATAAATTAATATCCTTCACGATGAGTGATTTTCAAAAATGAATTGCAATCAATCCTGTGAATGAAACTAATTGTAGTTTAAACAGCAGTGTTAAACAATAGTAGAATACCAAGTCAAGTCAAGAGAGTTTATTGTCATGTGTTCAAGATAGGACAATGAAATTCTTGCTTGCTGCAGCACAACATAATATAGTAAGCATAAATACAGAACAGTTCAGTGTGTCTATATAGCAAAGACCATATATATATATACACATAAAGAAACAGATAAAGTGCAATAGGCTGTTATAGTTCAGAGTTTGTTTGATGGCGAGTTTAATAGCCTAATGGCTGTGGGGAAGAAGCTGTTCATGAACCTGGATGTACCAGATTTCAGGCTCCTGTATCTTCTACCTGATGGCAGCGGAGAGATGAGTGTGCGGCCAGGATGGTGTGGGTCCTTGATTACCAATATTCTTGGATGGCAAAATACAATCTACATGACCTTTACAGTCTCCATTGGTGCAATGTAAAATTCTCATCATATTCAAATCATTCTCTGTTTCTCCAATTTCTGCTTCGTGAACAAACCTAACATCCTTTTCCTCACTAGTGACAACTGTAATCAGAGGTTAGTTGCACAGGTAATGAAGCTAATATTCAAAGAATATTTTTTTGAATGGTAAACTACAGGGGGAGTGGAGGGAACAGCAAGAAGGAAAGGGAGACCAATGATGAATCACGGTTTGACCACTCCTACTCTTCTCCTAGAAACAGAATCAGTTGAAGGGCAGTTCAACTCAATATTAGATCCTCATCTGGGTGTAACTGCAGACTCATTTTTGACCTGGGTTACTCCTCAGTCCCAGTGTCATGGGAATGAACCCAAACCTACTGCAAATCAGAACCAGTGTCCAGGGAGGTGGATGCACCTGGTTTTCACACAAATGCCTCAGTCAGGTGCATGATCCAAGCTCTGTATTTCAGTCAGCCCTCGACTGCTTCTCTCCCCATTTCCATTTCATTGCCTTTCTTCTGGCCTCCCCTCTGTCTCTTTCCTGATGGGATCTTTTGCTCCCCCTGACCGGATCCCTCATTCTCTGCTCACCGTTCCTGCTGTTTTGGTACAAGAGCCCTCACCGTGGTGCATCAATTGCCTTTATCAACATATCCTTAACCTGATCTCGTATTTGACAGGTGTTTACATGTAGGCTCTCCAAAATGAATGGCTAGGTAATGTGGGTCAGGCAGAATCTATGGAGGTAGAGGATGGTCAACATTTCAGAAATCCTGAATCAGGACTGACAGCTCAGCTGATCTTAGTCCTGATGCAAGATCTTAACCCAAATTGTCAACCATCCCTCTGCATTCATGAAAGCTGTCTGACCCACTGAGTTTTTCCCAACAGTTTGTTTTTTCTCCAGACTACAGCACCTGCTGTCCCTTGTGCCTCCATCACTTTGGTGCAAAGAGAGACAGTGGGGAAGTTAGTAGACAGGCTAATCAGTCTGGGTTACACCCATTCTAAATCAAAGGTCTCTCAACCTTCATAGTTGTGCAGCAGTGCACACATTTAGATACTAAGATCCAGGTTATCATCAATTGAAACTTAAGAGAGGATGACCTTCTCACTCGGCAGCTGCATAACCAAGGTTCTCTACGACCTGCTCTTCCTTGAAACTTCACCTTGACAATAAAGGTCCATTGCAAAATCCCCATCATGCTCCATAATTCAGTTTCCATCTCCTCTCAAAGATAAATATTGATGAAGAGATTCACCATCACTTTCCGTGTATCAGTGCAGCCTTTGGCCATCTGAAGAAAGAATGTTTGAAAACTCATGATCTACAAGACAATGATGGTTCCTGCCCTCTTGTATACCTCTGAGACTTGGACTACTTACAATAGTCACTGGAAAGATACCTCTGCAAAATCTTCCAAATCCCATGGCAGGATAAATGAACAAATGTCATTGCCCTCTCCCGACCCCACATTCAAGTTTTGAGGACCTAACTACGTTATTGTGTAGGCAATGCAACTCACGTACCTTAACTTGCTGCCTGAATCAGAAACACTATTCTAAGCACTGATAAAGGATGTGGATACCAGGCTAAGAGAGGAAACAGTGTAAGGATGTCATCAAAGCATCCTAATGAATCTTGGAATCGCCTAGGTCATGATTGTTCAAAGTGGAAAAGGAGCATTCAGGATGACAGCAAGATCATCAAGCTCATGCAATGGGAGCACCGGGTGCTGACTATAAATGACAGGAGAACATATCACCTCTCAAACGTTCCAGCAGCTTCCTCCTCATTTGTGGGAGGGTTTGTTAGTCTCGCATTGGCCTTGTCAGCCACCCTAAAACCCACACAGTTTGGGTCTTCAATACTCAGGGATTGCCAAAAAGAGCCATAAAAAGAGACTGGTTGGGATGAAGGATATGATATATCTGTCAATCCTTATTGTGGTATGTTTGCTGAGAAATATGATTCCCAATAATAAATCAGTGTTTTGTATCAGCAGATATCTGTTGCTGGAATGGGGAACTGAGGTAAAATTGATATTTAGTAGCTTAATATGAATTAGGGTGACAACACTTCAACTATATGCTTCGTAATCACCAATTCTATTTTACTCATTCAGTTGTTGGCCAAGATCAATTCCAAGAAAGCAATGGAATTGAATCACAATTATTATTTATGTTCGACCAGATACGTGTTTTGTGGCATTGCATTTATGTTATTGCACCAGCAATCTAGAGGTTTAGCCTGATGTTCCAGAATTATAAACAAATCCCACTACAGTAGCTGGACCATTTCAATTCTGAAATGAAAAGCTAATATCAGTAAAGATGACCATGTAACTCATAATAGTTCATCAAAAAAAACAGCTATATTCTAAGGTCCTTTCAGAGAGAAAATCTGCCATCATTGCCAGATTTAGCCTGTGTGTGACCCCAGTCCCACAGCATGGCAGCAATGTGGTTGTTTTTCAACTGCCCTCAGAAATGGTTTGGCATGTCGTATGTAATTAGGGTTAGGATTTAACATCCTGAGAATAAATACATTTTTTTTTAAACTTGGAATGCAAGAGGATTAATAATATTAAATACGATGTTTATGTACTTGGATTTAGAGGGATGTGTTTATCTCTCCTGTGAATAGTGCAGCATGCTGTAGTGTGAGGAATGTGACAGAAGGTGTTGTGGCATGGAATGTTTTAAAATGCAGAACAAACATTTTAAGACCTAGCAACTGAAATCCTGGTAGAGATTGGATATTGACATTCTGGTATTAAGGGATATTAAAACAAAGCTTTATGAGAGAGCAAGGGAAGGGTTTTTTTCCTTTATAAAAGGATAGCTATTTCAGCCAAGCAGCTGTCTGAGAAATATGAAAAGATTTAACATGGAATCTTGAATCTGCTGAACTATCGTCTTTGCTTAATCTCATGTACAGCGATAGATGGAGTGGGAGGATGCTAAGGTGAGCACGCAAAATAATTTTGTGGAATGTCATTCTGCTTTGTTTTTAATCTTTCCTATATTGCAGCTACACTACAAAAAGTGTTTTGTTGACTGGGTATAGTTTTGCATCATCCTGAAGTTGTGAAAGGCATGATATATGAGTATTTTTATGTCTGATGAACATATTGAACATGGGTGCCTCCCAGATGGTCTCAGTATTCCTGAATGAGAAAGGGGAAAAGCCCTTGCAGGTTGTGCTGCAAAACTGTGTTGTGTAGACATTGGATAAGGATAGATGGGCAGGTTGCTGGTGATTACAAATGCTCATATCTTGAGGTATCAGGTAAGCTTAGAGTTTAGAGATGCAGCTTGGAACAGGCACTTCAGTCCCCAAGTCCACGTCAACCATCAACCCGTTCACTAGTTATCTATGTTTTCCCACCTGCACCTTAGGGGGAATTTACAGAAGCCAATTAACCTACAAACCTGCACATCTTTGGAATGTGGGAGGAACCTGAGCACCCAGTGAAAACCCACGCAGTCACAGCAAGAACATAGAAACTCACACAGACAGCGCCCGTAATCAGGATGGAACCTGGGTCTCCGATGCTGAGATACAGCAGCTCTACCGCTGCACCACTGTGCCACCTAAGCTAGAACTGTTTCCTGTGAAGCGAAGAATGCTGACGGTTGATCATATAGAGGGTTATAAAATCATGAGAGGCATAGATAAGTGAATATTGCATGCCCCTTGATCAGGATGCACACATTTTCAACTGAAGGGCCTGAACCATACCTAGTAACTGACTACGGCTTGAGGTTTGGACGAGAGAGTGATAGCTTACAAGTTGGATAGTTTACCTGTCTCCACCACCTAGGCTCAGAGCAAGGTGTACTATCAGCACCTTCAGCAGGAGGAACGCACCTGAATCCCAGGAAGGATTAGTAGAGAGAGGGATGGTGAGGAAGTTGAAAATAAAGATTTACAATTTAGAATGATTAAATATCAAATATCAGGTTGTAACAGAGAAGGGGTTAAACCTAAGGCTGAGCAGCCTAGTACCTGTCGATACAAGACGATACTTCTCTCTTTGATGGAATTTATTCAGCACTTTTTCATAATAGTAGGATGCCTAAGGCAGGCATTGATGGGAGAGAGAGAGTGAGAGAGAAGGTGGGGGGGGGGGGTGGTGGAAAGGGGAGAAAGAAAGAAATGATTTGCATAAGCTGTTGCTATTGGATTCTCGTCAGATGATGCATCTGCCCTTCTGCCTGAAGAACAGGAGATCTGTGCCAGTAGATTAATCTCATTGTATCACAGGTACAGGAGCTACAGACGCAATCATTCTATGAACGGCTGATGTGTAGAAATTGGCATGCTTACCTTTCAGCCTGATTTTTGGCAAGTTGGCCTGCTTTACAGTAAGTGATGTTTGATCTATATAATGCAGCTAGACTCTTAGTCATTGGGAATGTGTTTCATTTGCTGTTAAAGTGAAACATTTGTTTTATTAGAGTCTATAATATCTGGGTATTCACGTCAGCAGGCAGTTTGCTGCCAGGCTGCGTACTTATGCCGAGCAGGTCCATATTGTTTTCATTCTTGCCTTGTTAATCAGACGGATATTATACAAATTAATGTCTTAAAAGGGAAATTAATCATATTAAAATTTCCAGGCGTAGCTCACGTTTGAGTCTGTTCTTGAACTGTGTTGGTTTACAGCATTAGAGAGCTTATTATGGGTTAATATATTGCAGTATGCCTACAGATATGGGAGGATTATTTCAAGTAAATTACGAGGTAACAGATTTTAAATCTTTAGATGAGCTTTTGATTAGATGCCAACTTCTCGTGCCCCAACCGTTGTCTTCAGGTAAAATTATATGGGTTGAATCATTTATGATCGATGCCATTGATCATTATTATTCTGAGACTGAACCAACAGCTTATTTTATTTTGGTAACATGGCATTGCTAAGTATTCTCTGCAAAACAACAATCAGGGATAAAGCAGCAGGAGAACATGCCAACGTTCCATTTTGTAAAGGAAAGAAACGGAGGTTACCACAAATTCAACCAACCAGAAGTCAACATTCCTAAAATACCTGGGATGGGGTCAGATTGTCCAGTATCAGCTACTGTAACTATCATAGTTTAGTTATCTATCTGTAGTTATATAATGGAATTATTTACTATTAAGGTGCATTAGTTTGTTCCTGTCAGCTCTAGTAATTGACAATCGCATCCAGTAATTTTCTTCAATAAAGAGCTGTCTAGCCCCTTTCCTGCAGGCTAGGTTATTTAAATCATTTTAATAACAAACCTGGATGTTTGCAAGCATTGATACGGTAAGACTTGCAGGTGTCCTTGCAGGCGGGAACAAGGGGCATTAGTGGGGAAGTAATGGCACCTGGCCCATAATTTCTTTTACATCTACCCATGCATTGGTCAACTAATATTGAGGCTGCTTTTTGATCCATGTCATGCCATTCTGTTTTCAGCCTTTCGGGTGACACAGTGGCGCAGCGGTAGAGTTGCTGCTTTTCAGCGCCAGAGACCCGGGTCCACCACGTTAGGTGCTGCCTGGGTAATTGGATTTGTTCTTGGTAATTGGCTTTGTTCTAATTGTAAATTGTCCCTAGTGTGTAGGATAGTGCTAGTGTATGGGCCGATCGCTGGTCGGCCAGGACTCGGTGGGCCAAAGGGCCTTTTCCGTGCTGTTTCTCTAAAGTCTGAAGACCATGTTGATTGGTCTGCCTGTCACTGTGCAGACTACACTGTTAGACCTGTTACAACAATCAGTAGTACACTGTGTGCATTGATTATCAATGCCACACACACCAGCAAAGTCCCATTGACTTAAGATAATAAATAACATAAATCGGAGTAGGCCATTCGGGCCCTCAATGTTCCTCATCTTTCAAGAAAATAGTCTTATACCTCTGTGCCACATTTGATTTATGTCAGTTCCTTTCTGTCCTAAGCTATATGACCTCAGCCAGGGGAACAAACCAATTTTTTTTGTGGTGGTTTTAGGGCTCATGGACTGGAAAAGGGACAATCAGGTTGCATTCCTCCTTCACTTCATAGACCACAACCATGGATTGCTTTTACAAAGGTCTTGGTTTGTTGTGCAGTTGATACTAATTCCATCAATGTAGTAACGTTGGAAAGAAGGATCACAGTGGCAGTATGTTTAAATAATGTTGTAACTTTTCTACAGATTGTGTCAGTCACCATTCAAGAGCCAGCAACAGCACAAGGAGTGATACCAAGGGGAATCTGTGGAAGGAGTAGTGGATTTACCACTGTGCCCTGAATTAATCTCGGGGCTTCCTTGGATCTTTGAGCCTTCTCTATAGTAGACATATTTGTACGGTCTGTGGGATTACAGCCGACCATTTTGCAGGAACTGCACAACATTTGGAACTGATCATTTACTGTAGACCACGTGGGCTTTCAACATTGATCGTGTGGTGGACTGCAGCAATGGTTACGTCAGGGCTCTGGCACTGCTTTGGAAGGAACAGGCAGACACCAGGGTCTGCACAGCGCACGGCTCAATCGAATCAAGGCGTCCAATCTACACGTTTCTTCCTGAGACCACTGCAGCCAGTGAGATGCTTTCCTGAAGCACCACCCCAGGTTTATCAGTGTGGGTATAAACTAGCTGAAGAAGCATGGCATTTGCCCTTGTACTCTCTAAACAGGATTGTGCCTGAGGTGTACGACACCAAACTAATCTGGTAATGGTGGCCAACAGTTGGCACATGGCACCAGTGTTTCTGCTCATCACATAGCAGGTCAAACCAGTTCACGGCTATTGATATTTTTGGAAACACTGGCATGTACTTGTAATAATGCATAAAGAGGCCAGTCGACCCACTGGATTTCTCAGTACTCTGACAACTTATTCTCTCTCGTACCTGGTAATTAACCCCCACCTCTCCCTCCCTTTTTATTCTTTGTTTTCCTTAACTTACACCAAGAGATGATTTACAGTGGTCAGTTAACTACCCAGCACATCTGTGTCACTGTGCCCATCCTGTGGAAGGCACGGTGACACAGTGATAGAGTTACTGCCTTAGAGCGCCAGAGACCCAGGTTCAATCCTGACTGGGTGCTATTGGTATAGAGTTTGTATGATCTTCCGATGACCGTGTGGGGATTCTCCGAGTGTTCCCGTTTCCTCCCACATCCCAAAGACATGCAGGTTTGTAGGTAATTGGCCTGTAAAAATTGTTCCTAGTGTTAGGATAGAACTAGTGTATGGGTGATCGCTGGTCGGCATGGAATTGGTGGCCCAAGAGCCTGTTTCCACGCTGTATCTCTAAAATAATTAGATTAATCTCTAAACTGACCATGTGCGGCCAATCTTTCCTGAATTAGTCCAACCATAATTTATGGAAAGAGATTGGGCAAACTAGAACTTTATTCCTTTCAGAGCAGGAGGTATAGAGGAGGTATATACAAATGTATATGGAATCACGAGGGAAATTGATCAGGAGAATGCATAGAGCCTTTTGCTCAAGGAAGGTGAATCAAAAACCAGAGGGCATAGGGTTTAGGTGAGAGGCGAAAGATTTAAGAGGAACTTGACGGGCAACTTTTCAATTGGAGGGTGGCGGGTGTATGGAACAAGCTGCTAGAGGAGGTAGTTGAGTCTGGGACTATCCCATTGTTTAAGAAACAATTAGACAGGTAAATGGATAGGACAGGTTTGGAGGGATATGGACCAAGCACAGGCAAGTGAGACGAGTGTAGCTGGGACATGGTTGGCCGGTGTGGGCGTGTTGGGCCGAAGGGCCTGTTTCCACACTGTATCATTCTATAACACTAATTCCTAGTTAGGGAGGGGAGTCAAATCAAACTAGATTGCTGCTTCTGATTATGAACCAATGGTGAAAAGCTTGTGAGAGTGATGATCCCCATATTTCAATAAACTGATGACATCCCACTACAATAAAACTGACACACAAGGATTAGTTATTGAGTGTAGGGCAACATGAGTCTTTGAATTAGATCAAAGAGGGAAACAGGACATGAACTTCAAGCCAGGATGCAGAAGCCAGACAATTTAGTGATGGGGTGCAATGAGGTGGGAAAGATGGCTGGTAAGCAGTGCCACCTGGGAGGTGAAGGAAGATAGATAGAAAACAGAGGAGACTTGGATAAGTATCTGGTGCGGTAAAGGTGAGGATGGGAGAAGGACTGGGTAGAGTAGGAACCAATTAGTGAGAAGCTGGATTAGGGATTTTGGCTTTAACATCATGATTCTCTAGTGAATGTGGGGAGGATGCCTCCACTAGTTGCAGAGTCTAGGATCAGAGAGCACAGTTTCAGAATAAAAGGACATTCCTTTAGAGTGGAGATGAGGAGGAATTTATTTAACAAAAGGTAGTGAATCAGTGTGAATCATTGCCACAGACAGCTGTGGAGGCCGTCTTTGGGTATTGTTAAAGTGAAGATTTCTTGATTAGTAAAAGTGTCAAAGGTTATGGAGAGAAGGCAGGAGACTGGGGTTAAGGGAGAAAGATAGATCGGCTATGATTGAATGACGGGGTAGATTCGACAGGCCGAAAGGTCGAATTCTGCTCCTATGTCTTATGACATAGTGCCAAACAGCATGGAAACAGGCTCTTCGGCCCAACTTGAGCGAGACCTTCTCTCATACCCTCAAAGTTGGCCTTACCTCAGTTGAGCATTTTAACACGTGGACCATCTCCGACCCTATCCATAACTATCTTAAACCTAATCGAACTGGAGTCACTGGTCCCAAAAGGCTCCTCCACACACACTTCATTAACTTGCCCCTACCAATTTCCCACCACTTGATCCAGCGTTGCACTCTCACATGTGGGGGGCCTCCACATACTGCTTAAGAAAACCTCACGAACACTTTTCAGGAATTGCACCCCATCTAAACCCTTCATGCTATGATTTTCCCAGTCTATATTGGGAAAGTTAAAATCCTCTACTACAGCAACCTTATTTGACCTGCAATCTCCTGGCACATTTGTTCTTCTAATTCCTATTGACTATTCGGGGGTCTGCAGTACACCCCCAACAAGGTGATCATTCCTTTCTTGTTCCTCAGCTACACCCATATAGCCTCACTAGATGAACCGTCCTTAATGATACCTCTGAACTCAGCTGGGACATCCTCCTTAACCAACAATGCAACCCCCCCTTCTCTTTTTCCCCCACCCCTGTCTCTCCTGAAGCTCCTGTACCCGGGAACATTGAGCTGCCAGTCTCTTAACCAGGTTTCAGTCATGGCTACAACGTCCCAATCGCTCCTACATATCCATGCCCTAAGCTCATCTGCCTTACCCGTCAGGCCCCTTGCATTAAAATACATGCCTTTCACCTGCCTATTCTGTCCACTAACCTTTCCCACACCACCCTCCATGCCAACTTCTAGCCTCTCACGTGCCTCTGTCCTGCACAAGATTCCACCACCTTGCCAATCTAGTTTGAATTTCCAGGATCAGCAAATTCTGCTCAACATGGGAATAGAACTTGGATCTTGTGCTTGGTCTGTTTCAGCTGGCGAGAGCGTTACGAAATGATTGAGACATCAGGAAGCCAGTTAACCATGAACATCTACCATTAGTACATGGTGGTGTTCTATTGTTCATAAATGAGATGTGGTATGAGCGTAGCAGATGCTGAATGATCAGTTTAAACCAGGTGGAAGCAATGTTGTGCACATGAGAGAAGAAGCAGAAATAAGTGCAAGACCCTCGAGGCTTGGCTAAAGTGAGTGATTCATTTACAGTTCAATTTCATCTGCAGTTTAGAAACTGCTGAGGGCAGATATTGAGAAATTGGTTTCCAAGACGACTTGTTTTGTGTTAGGAAGGTAATCTTTTTATATTGCTCTTTACAACTATCTGTCTTATTTGTGATTTGTCTCACTGATATCTAAAGCAAACCCTTTGCAGCCTTGAAGTCGTATATGACGCTGCAGTAAACGTCAGACCACAATTCCATGTTGTCACTTAGATGTACAACTTCTGCCCCTGTATGAATGAACTGCTGGTTTAAACCGAAGATAGACACAAACTGCTGGAGTAACTCAGCGGGACAGGCAGCATCTCTGGCGAGAAGGAATGGGTGAGCCCTATCACAGCTCATCTGTTGCTGAAACCTTCACTCCATACCTTTGTTGCCTCCAAACCTGACAACTTTCCTTGAACAGGTTTATCCAAACCTCTGCTGTACATGTCCTTAATTCACACCAAATACCATTCAACTGTTCCTTCTATATCCTGATCTGCACTGCATCACAGCTGAACATTGCCTCATTTTTAATATTTTCATCCTTGTTTTCAAATCCCTTCATGGTCTTGTTCATAAATGTTTGGAATATTTTGGAGGACCAAGAAACCAAGAAATGTCATGACATCTCCTCCTGTCTAATTTCTAAATGAGTTTTGTCATGTCTCAGAGAAGTGAGGAATGATGCAGACATTGACATTAGGAGGAAAATGGTAAATGGAGCAGTCAAAAGAGTTTAATTGCCATATGAACTGGCATGGAATAATTAAATTCTTATTTGCTGTAGCATTACAGACCTATGAACGCAATGACTCAACAAATAAATGATTCTATCAAGAAGTATAAAATATTTTTAAAGTAGATAAATTATAAAGCCTAGATAAAATGTATGCCAGACTCCCAAAAGAAGCATGCACAGATATGAAGCAATCAATTAGGAAGGCAAGTGGTATGTTAGCCTTTATTACTCGAGGGTTTGATTAATAAATAAAGATGTCTCATTATAATGTGTAACTCATTGGTGAGACTGCATCTGAAGAATTGAATACAATTTGAGTTTCCATGCATAAAAGGGCTTGTCCTTTCCATGGTATGTGCAGTGAAGGGTCACTGCGCATGCACAAGCTTGCCATGTGTGAAGAGTTGAGTAGATTTGGATTATATTCTCTAGAGTTTGGAAGAAAAAGAGGAGATTCAAATGAAACTTACAAAAATCTTAAAGGAAATGACAGGCTATACTCGGGGAGAATTTTTTCCCTGGCAGAGGAGTCTTAAATTAAGGGGACATTGCTCAGGATAAAGGGTCGGCCATTTAGGACTGAGATGAGAAATTACTTCATTCAGAAGGTGGTGAATCTTTCGACATCCAAGACATTAATAAACATCTCAAATAGTAAATATCCGACACCAATCCCTGTGGTACGCCACAGGTCACAGCCTTCAATCCTCTGTCTCCTCTCATTAAGCAAATTTTGGATCCAATTAGCCAGCCTGTGTTGGATCACATTGTACCTTAAACGTCTAGATCAACCTTCCATGTGGCTCAGCAATTAGTTGACAGCCATGAACTGCATGGGTTCTCAATGGTCAATGGTACTTTATTGTTACATGTGCTTAAGTACAGTGAAATCCCTTTTTCTACATGCAGTTTAGTAAAAATCTTACTATACATTGGCACAAACATACTTACGTGTATGAACAGTAGATTACACTGAAGCAGTACATGGGCATCATCCCATTTCCCTCCTTATCATCTTATACCCTTCTTATCATCTTATACCCTTCCCATCTTATACCCTTCAAGCAAAAAGTTATTATAAATGTAGAACTTGGACATAATGGCCCTTGTCCTGGTAGTGGCCAGGCTATGCTGTCAATGTCTTCCATCACTGTTTTAAAACTCTAGGCCTCTGCAGGCCATGTCTGATCCACGCGCTCAGCCTCGGAGCACCGTCTGTTCAAATCGAGCCCCAGACTGCAGCAGGGCCTGCTTGCTGCCAACTCCATCAACACATCGATCTGTACACATCAACCCTTGAACGTACCATCCCTTGCCTCACATGGCTACCGTCAGCCTCTATACCCTGGGACGCCTCGCACAAACAACCTTGGAACACCTGAAGCACCTCCGAGGGGCAGGAAATGAGCCTCCAGCCCATTCATTGAAACCAGTTCCTTTATTCCATCTGCCGCTGCCGTTATATAGACCAAGATCTTGATCACTGGCAAGGGTATTTACAGCCCAAGCTCTCAAGATCCCATCTTGCCTAGAGCCAAAAACAAGAGGTGAACTTAACAAAGACAGAGAGGCCTCCACTGGACAAACATATTAAATATTTCCTGAACTACAACTGTCAGTGACAGGAGCACACTTGACTTTAACTCACAATAACCCATTTGGTCCATTGACTTGCTGTCATTCCCAACTAAAAATAACTAGGTCTTGGGACGAGACGGGTATCCCCACTGAAGTTCTACAACTAGGGGTATAGAGCTTCCATCGCAATATCCACGTCTGAGAAGAAGCAAATACAAGAAGCCTTCAAAGATGTAATCACAATCAACTTTGAGAGGAGGCAAACTGTTAAATTAATATTTAATCCGATTGTGGTAAAAATAGAAGGGTCTCCCCGCATTCTGCCACAAGGGAAGGCATGGTTTGCATTCTCCTTAATCCTTGATTAAAGATTTTTGTGCTTTTCAATGTGATCTATGTTCATCTGGAGGCTCAGCAGATCTGATTTTCAATATGTAATACTCCAGGAGAAATGTAGGGGATACATTGGTTCCCATCAACCAAGGAGGCAACAGTCAATGGAAATTCATCTCCAGCTTACGTTTGCTTCATGATGGCATTGGTGTTAAACGAGGCTGATTATAGAAATATAGAAACATAGAAAATAGGTGCAGGAGTAGGCCATTCGGCCCTTCGAGCCTGCACCGCCATTCAATATGATCAAGGCTGATCATCCAACTCAGTATCCTGTACCTGCCTTCTCTCCAAACCCCCTGATCCCTTTAGGCACAAGGGCCACATCTAACTCCCTCTTAAATATAGCCAATGAACTGGCCTCAACTACCTTCTGCGGGAGAGAATTCCAGAGATTCACCACTCTCTGTGTGAAAAAAGTTTTCCTCATCTCGGTCCTAAAATATTTCCCCCTTATCCTTAAACTGTGACCCCTTGTTCTGGACTTCCCCAACATCGGGAACAATCTTCCTGCATCTAGCCTGTCCAACCCCTTAAGAATTTTGTAAGTTTCTATAAGATCCCCCCTCAATCTTCTAAATTCTAGCGAGTACAAACCGAGTCTATCCAGTCTTTCTTCATATGAAAGTCCTGACATCCCAGGAATCAGTCTGGTGAACCTTCTCTGTACTCCCTCTATGGCAAGAATGTCTTTCCTCAGATTAGGAGACCAAAACTGTACGCAATACTCCAGGTGTGGTCTCACCAAGACCCTGTACAACTGCAGTAGAACCTCCCTGCTCCTATACTCAAATCCTTTTGCTATGAATGCTAACATACCATTCGCCTTCTTCACTGCCTGCTGCACCTGCATGCCTACTTTTAATGACTGGTGTACCATGACACCCAGGTCTCGTTGCATCTCCCCCTTTCCTAATCGGCCACCATTCAGATAATAATCTACTTTCCTGTTTTTGCCACCAAAGTGGATAACCTCACATTTATCCACATTATACTGCATCTGCCATGCATTTGCCCACTCACCCAGCCTATCCAAGTCACCTTGCAGCCTCAATATTCAATTTTTCTATCCCCATTACTGCATCCTACCTCCAGGAAGCGTTTACTCTGGTGGGTGGGTAC
Source organism: Amblyraja radiata (assembly GCF_010909765.2). Taxonomy (NCBI): domain Eukaryota; kingdom Metazoa; phylum Chordata; class Chondrichthyes; order Rajiformes; family Rajidae; genus Amblyraja; species Amblyraja radiata. The sequence goes on along the minus strand of NC_045986.1, from coordinate 26,177,908 downwards.
ATCAAAAAGGGCTCTTTATCGTCTGCAAGTACTTAGGACGGGATGTAAAGGGGTGCAGATAATGCTTGCTGAGATATACAGTATGTTAGCCGTGTGGAACCAGCTGTGATAACGTGCTGATGTTCCAAGTAGGTGTGCCATGCCTCTTCTGACATTAAGCCCCGTTGTGCAGACAAATTGGATCACAGTGATTCGTTGCTGTTGCTCAGCAACCACACTTACCACGGTTAGCTGCAATAGAATTCACTAGGAGGGAAGGATAATTGCCAAACAGAAACAAACGACCTTTCATTTGTCAGCTAAGGGACGTGTATGGAAAGTAGAGGCGTGGGCATTGAGCTACCAATGCTTTCAAAGGTTCATCAGGTTGATTTGAGGAGGTGGCTGTGAGCCAAGGTGTTCCTGCCATTAAAAGCCTTTCTGTTCTATTGCATACTAGACAATCTTGCAGCAACAATTTTTCCCCAAAATAGTGGCAGTCTTTTTTCATTGCTGTTCAAGATGCAAAACATGGACAGGAAAGGTCAAGAGGGATATGGGCCAAACATGGGCATATGGGACTAGCTTAGATGGGGCATCTCGATTGGCATGGACGAGTTGGGCTGAAGGGCCTGGATGACTGTATGACACGAGCATCAAGTGCTGGATGACTGTATGACACGAGCATCAAGCAGATTTGAGACCCATGTCAAGATTAACTCACCATTCAGTGAGAGCTCTTTGGTGCTGCAGTGGATCACGTGACAATGGTTTGAGTGGCAAACCCGGTCATTAACTACCATGGTGAAAAGGGAGGAAGAATTTAAATAATTTGTTACTCATCCACTGTTTATCATTTCACACTACCTTTGTGCAATTTCCCCCCACCTCTTGATGCTTCTCCCATTGACCATCTCTCCACTAAGTGTCAGCCCTCTGCTGTGCAATAGAGTAAAGGCAATTGATGCTAGTGATGCCCACATCTTGTGAATTCATTTTTTTAAATTCAAAAAGAATATAATGTGCATGGCACAGCCTAAAACATAACAGACAAGAGCTTTTGTCACAGCAAGTATACAGTAGAATGTCACAAGAGGAAATTTCAGATACAACTGACAGGATGTATTTTAATTTAAACATTTGGAGATTTTATATATATATATATATATATATATATATATATATAGCTGTAAATGATTGATATATATATATATATACTAGACCAAGTGCAGACCCGTTGGGTCTGTTTCCCCAACGCGTGTTTGGGGGGGGGGGGGGGGGAGTGAGGCGTCACACTAACCACCTGGGTCTATTGGGTCTGTTCCTCCAAAGCACGGTTGCGGGGTTGGAATCTGGCTGGGGCTGGGGCTGGTGCAAAGGCATATGTAAATGGATCCATTCCGATTGGACATCTGTTAGCATTGTGCATTGTGACATCACACGATGGAACGTTCACCTGGGGCTGGGGCTGGTGCAAAGGCATATGTAAATGGATCCATCCCGATTGGACATATGTGAGCATTGGGCATTGTGACATCACACGATGGAAACGAATCAAAAGGCAGACAGGCAGCCGGACGGACACCGGGCGCCGGACGGCGGCAGCCAGAGAGTTTTATATAATAATAGATAGATAGATATATATATAGATATAGATATAGATATAGATAGATATAGATATAGATATATATAGCATGCTGGGAAGTAATTTAGCATTTTGGGAGGTTTATGTACAGAAACAAGCATACTCAGAGGTAAGGTTTTTTGGTGCTAAAAATCCATTAGAGGGGGCTGGGTGATTTGTATGGAATGATACATACTGGGATTCAGTTACAGGCTGGCATCTAGTTAAAGAATTTACACACAGGTGTGTAATTGTGAAAATGAAAATATTTATTATTCCCCCAAATACCTACTCATGCACCTATAGAACAAGCACAGATTGAATTGTGCCCTGAATTGTTGCAGTGAGCTTGGGCTTCTTGTGGAGTTCTGTCTTTGTAATAAGTAAGAAAACAGATGTTCGAATAACAACTAGAGACGTAATTCATTTGACATGCGTTAATCAATGAGCTCTGACCTGTGGAAGGCCCCATAGCTGATGACAGGCATGCTTTTGCTAATTGGCATTTGTTATGCTGCTGGGGATTTGAGCAGCTATGTGCCAGAAGCCAAACTTCTGGCCAATAAAACAGTACAATAAGAAAACTAAACCGGGGTGGATTGAGTGTTAACGCTGAAGCGGTTAGCTCCTGAATTACACATGAGTAGGAGGATTATTTTGCAGTGATTGTTTCAAAGTGCAGCTGTCACCCTGCTCAGTCATTCATGCAGCCTAGGAGACCGTGAAACAGAGTTTATTCTGCATATTTGGAAGCAACACCTGAGCAGGAGCATGACAAGCTGCTTCAGTATTAACACTCAAATCACCCATGTCAAATCCAGTAAGATGCTCCTCGAAGCTGGACAGAGAAGGTTTACCTGGGGACACAAGGAACTGTAGATGCTGGAATCTTGAACAAAACTCAAAATGCTGGAGGATTTCAGCAGGTCAGGCAGCATCTGTGGAGGGAATGGACAAATGACATCTCGGGTTGGGACCTTTCTTCAGGTTGACCTGGGCTTGATCAATGCTACATAATTTTAGACTGCACGCGTATCAAAATAAATAACTCCTTGAATTTGCAGGCACGTCATGAATTATGAGATTGCACCTAGAGACAAATATCTGTGCCTGTTAACATTTGTTCCTGACCCCGAGCTATTTTATAACAGGGTTTACCTTGTTTTCAAACGTTGGCAGCAGCATGGACCCTGCTTCTCTGGCTGCAAATTCATCCTCTCTCTACCAGACACCAATCATGAGACGGGAGGTGTCCATGACGAGGTGGCTGGCATGGGGTCAGTAGATTGTGAGAAGAATGAAGATTTATTTCTCCTGTCTCTAATGATTAATTTGCCGGCATATTTCAACATCATGCATTTTTGCTTCGTCGCCCAATATGAATTTTTCCATCATTCATTCTAAGTGTAGCAGTGACTGACATCTTAGCTGATCACATAATTCACTCCAAATTGATCGGATTCAAGAATAGTTGTACATTAAATGTTGATAAAACCTGTGACTATTCACCTTTCACTGATAATTTTAAAATAAGCACATTAATAACTCCTTCAGTACTCATCAATGAGTTCAACACTTTCAAATAATCACCCATTGGAGCTCACAATTCGAGCATTCAGTTTATTACAGTTTCCTCTGAGTTAGACCGTGCCTAGATACATCTTTTGTTATTCACTAGCCTATCTCATCCATTTTCAGGCAGGCTACCAATACTTAAGGAGATACAAGGCACTGCTGATGCTGGTTTACAAAGAAATGACACAAAGTGCTGGAGTAACTCAGCAGGCCAGGCAGCATCGCTGGAGAACATGGGTAGGTGATATTTTGTGGTGAGACCCTTCTTCAGACTGATTGAGGTGCGGGGTGGGGGGAAGAAAGCTGGAAGAGAGGAGGGGCAGGACAATGCCTGGTGAATAATATGTGTAGGAAGAAGGGTCTTGACTCGAAACGTCAACCATTCCTTCTCTCCAGAGATGCTGCCTGACCCGCGGAGTTACTCCAGCATTTTATGTCTACCTGGTGAGTAATAGGTGGATACAGGTGAGGGAGGGGGGATGGTTTGATAGGCAGATGGTTGGACAGAGATGAAAAGACAAAAGATGTGAGATAAGGACAGAAGTGTTGCAAATTGTAAACCGGTGGAAGGCGAGGGAGAAGGGGAGAAATGGGTGATTCTTCCTGTCCTCACAGACCTTTCCTTGTGTTCTTTCTGCTCTTCCCCCTTTTGATTTTAATCTTAAAACCTGTTTTATTCCTAACTTATCCCAGTTCCAATAAAAGACCATCAACCTGAAATATTAATCCAGTTTCCCTCTCCACAGATACTGCCTGAGATACTAATTTTCAGCACTTCATTTCTTTTGAAGAATTTTAAGCATTTACAATATTTTGGTTTAAGAATAATGCACATTTGCAATAACTGAACATTATCTAATAATGCCATATTTCTCCCACAGTTGCACGAGTAAATGGACACCCAAAACCAGATCGGCATCGCAATCCAGGTGGTTACGATAGTGCCTCCACTGTGATGAGCAGTGAATTGGACTCAAGCAGCTTTATTGACTCTGATGATGACAATACTAGCAGGTGAGAGGAAAGGGCAACTTCTGTATATGTAATAGGGTGGCTGATGGATTGAACAAGGAACAATATGGCCTTTGTATCGGAAAGATAATATCTGAGCTGATCTATCTGGAAAGTAATCCGATCAGTAATTTGTTGAATCATTAATGGGATGACTGTTGTATTGGATGGGTAGGGTATTGGTACAGCTACTGTATTGGAATGAAAATATTTGTTGACTTTTTGAAAATCTTACTTCATCCCACTTTACCATTCTCTTCTTATTTGATCCCTTATTCTTTTGCTGACCTTGTGAATCAGATATCCATTCACCATACCTTTTCAAATCTAGTCTTTTCAAATATATACTTATACTCCTTTTTAAAAGTTACTCAGGATTTTGCATAATCCACTGCTAAATGGGCAAGTATGTAATGCCCTGAGCCCTTACATTAATACATTCTTCTTAATTCTTGTGCATTAATTCAGGATTATCTTCTCTGATTAATGGCTCCATGAACACTGAAGACCATTTTTCGTGATCTACCGTATATTTAAAAAATCCCATGTTTTGAACATCTCTGTCATTCTTTTCTCAACTTTATACGCTCCAACTGAAAACACCTCAAATTTTTTTTTTATGCCGCTCACCCTGGTAGTTGTTCATTGAAATTCCTGCAATCTTCCCCTAGAAGATCAGCCATGATCTTATTTTATTTCTTATTTAAAATATGAGTGTATCTCTGGAGTAATTTCTGCCCTGAGAGAGCTGTGGCGCTTTGTAATTCTCCACTTGGGGAGCTGTGGGGGCAGAGTAATTGGATATGTTCAAGGCAGAGATTGACAGATATTCAGGAGTCAAGAGACCTGGGAAAAGTGCAGCAAAGTACTGTTAACTCCAAGATGAGTGCACCATGATCTTGTTTAATAGCAGAGTAATAATTGTTTAATAGCATGAAGAGCCAAATTACATCCTGTTGACTCTGTTTCTTTATGTTTATATTCGGCTTTGACTTTCACTCAATGAAGGCTGCATATGTCGCTTTCATGTTAGTGATTATTATTGCACACGTGTGTATCTCTGGAGGAACTGTGTGAATGCTGGTAAGTACAGATAATTCTGCTAGAACGTGCTTCGATAACATGAACTGGATGTAATGCGATTGATGAATTAGGGATTTCTATTTGTATTCTGTTTGCTTCCTTAGGCTAAGCAGCTCGATGGAGCAGAGCACTTCGTCTCGACTCATGAGGAGGCACAAACGTAGGAGGCGGAGGCATCGCATGAGACAGATGGACAAGGTGAGATTGGGAACAGCACCTGACATTGTGGGAGAGCTAGCACCATTCCAAAATACACAGTGTATTAAAACAGCCAAAATTATTTAGCAAGCTCGTGGATTGGAAAGACTGTGGAAAGGAAATTACCTCATAACTTTCAATGTAAATACAAATGTATTGCTTAATTAACTCCAACAACAAGGTTCCTAGGCAAAATATGAAGCTGTGAATATTTCGATTTGCAGCAAAATGTCATGTACAACTTAAACAAATTTCAATGACATAGTCCATCATAGTAAAAGTCCATTACAGTTCATAGGAATATCATCAAACATAGTTTGCAAATTAGTTGTCAGGGAAATATTCTGGCACTTGGCCAAAAGCAAGATCAAAGAATTAGAGTTTTAAAGGAACAAATTAGAGAAAGGAAAACCGTGGAGAGCCTGAGGTGGTAACAAAGGGAATTAATAAGTTTAAGGTCTTGGCAGCTAAAGAGACAGCGACAAATGGTGGAACAACAGGAATTAGAATGGATGGATGCATTTTCTTGCTTTGTAAGGAAATTGGTATCTGCAAGAAACCAGTTTAAACCCCTGTGTCAGAGAACAACTTCATCTTTTCGACATATTTCTCAACCCTACCATGTACCCATGTACTTCTAACCTATATACCCACATTCTCACTAGAGTCCTCACACCCACCTTTTTCCATCTTATCAATCTCTCAATTCCAATTGTCCATCCATCATCAAAGCTCTCATTCTGAACCCTTAGCTTATTTCTCAACTTCCCCTCCTCCTCGGCTGTTCTCACCATTTCTTGAGTAACACCAATAAAGCAGATGGTCTGTGCAATAATTACTCTGTTTTCTGTTGTAGACAAATTGCTTAAGGATGTTTTAAGATTGATAAATGAATGATAAAAAATTATGTCTATCTTCTTTTGCTCCATTAGAAATGTTTCAAGCATCAAAAATCAAAAATACTTTACTATCTTCAGTTCCGTTAAACAACTGAATAAATGTTTGTTTCATACAGTCCTCATCATTGAGCAGTATCACAGACTCCACCATGTCACTCAATATTATCACTGTGACGCTAAACATGGGTGAGTTTTAACTAAGTAAAGGCAAATTTGAAAATTCAGTACTTGTTTATTGTTTTGAAAAAGTAAGGTGATTTGAGGTTGATGTCAGTGGAAAGTAAATGGTGCTTAAGGATATAATAAATATTAATAGCAGAATACAGATTATTGTTTATTATGCATTGAAGTTGGGTGCTTTTGTTTGAGGTTCATCACAGTGTGTTTGCCTAGGGCTTGGCGGAGCGTGTTTGCCTGAGTTCCTGATTGGAGCGCGTTTGCTTCGAGCGTGTTCAGAACATGTTTGAGGTGGTACATAAAGTAATCAAGTTGGCAGAAAAGTTTTTTTTTCCAAAATTCTGCATTAATGAATTTGACATGATTTCAGTATAACAAAGTAATCCAAGCAGATATTAAAAATATAAAGGGCAAGCCTGTTGATGTACAGATCTTAGGGCAGATGGGGCACTTGTTGAATCTTGGAAGGGCATTAGAGGTGAAACTACAAAATCCAAGATTTCCAAGAATAAAGACAACTAAAAATTTCATAATTTGAAAAAAATAATAATTTGATCAAAGAAGATTAAAAACTGGTTCCACATCAGTGAAATCGCTTTATATTTATGATATAGATCTTGCAATGTATATTTTTGGAGTCATTCTGAAGAAGTGCCTCTCTATCTGCTCTTTGTGTGTTTTATCTGCTGTCACCTCACCAGTTAGCATTATTCACAAGTTGAAGTTTTGTCCTTTTTTCACATCATCAAACTCTTTATCACTGATGTCAAACCTTTATTTCAGAGAAGTACAATTTCCTGGGGATCAGCATCGTTGGTCAGAGTAATGACCGGGGAGACGGCGGGATTTACATTGGGTCGATAATGAAGGGAGGAGCAGTGGCAGCTGATGGCAGAATTGAGCCTGGTGACATGCTTCTGCAGGTCAGTACCCACATCATTTCAAATAATATCTTTGGTCAGAAGTTGTTCCCTGAAACTGAAGTATAGAAGCCCCTGGCCATCGTTCAGTAACCGTGTAATGTTTGGTTTTGAGAAATGAAGATTGCAGATGTCAAACCAGCCTCACTGTGATTCTGGTCTGTAAAATTTTACAAAGATGAATGAATGTTGTGCCCTCTCATCAAATGCATGGATCACTCATCCCACAATTAAATCCAGGCGGAGACATAGTGATTGTGGATGGAACTCTAATGGAGACACAGATTTTAAATTAAACATTAGTGTAACAGAAAATATGTCAGTATTTCCTTTCCAGTAACTAGGATCTTTGCTTCTTCCCAGTGGGCTTTGAGTGACCTGTGCACTACCGTGCTGGTACAACAATGGAGTTACTGGACGAGTAATCTGTGGAATTCTCTGGCTCAGAGGGCGGTGGAGGCCGGTTCTCTAGATACTTTCAAGAGAGAGCTAGATAGGGCTCTTAAAGATAGCGGAGTCAAGGGATATGTGGAGAAGGCAGGAACGGGGTACTGATTGGGGATGATCAGCCATGATCACATTGAATGGCGATGCTGACTCGAAGGACCGAATGGCCTACTCCTGCATCTATTGTCTATTGAGGCCTAATTTCAAATCCCACCATGTCAGTTGAAGAATTTACATTCACTTAAATAACCTGGAATTTTTTTAAACAGGCATTCGTTATGATAATCACACAAACAACTGGATTGTCGTAAGAGTCCAGCCAGTTCACTTGTACCCTTCATGAGAGGAAATCTGCCATACTTACCCTGAATGTCCCCTTTATGACTTCAGACTTCTTGAGCTGGAAGAGCTGTGCCATAGACTGTCCAAGAAACCACCTGATACTGGTGTGCTTACAGAATAGAACCTTTTAGATAACATAACTGACTTCTTCACAATCCCTGCACACCACTGCAATGGCAGAAATGATCCACCAGAGGGGACTGCACACTGGTTGGATGATGGGAGAGAAGAGTGCAGGAAGTCCTCAACATTGATTAAGATCGCATGAATTCTCAAGGCATTCGGCCACATATGGGCAAAAGACATTACTTCTGATTACCAGCTATCATCTTCTCACAGCAGAGAAATCAATGGTACTACGTCTTGAAAATCACTTGGAAGAATCACTGAAATTAGCAAGAACACAATGTAGTGATGAACATGTGGTGACTTCAATGTCCCTTTTCAAGAGTAGCTTCATCTTCACTGTTCAATCTGGATAGGTACATCTGTCCATGATTACATTTGTAGAGGTGACCTTTGTAGAGACAAAGTCCTATCTATAAATTATTCATTGTGTTCTGTGGCACCACAAACGTACTAAGTGGGACAGACTCACTTCAGATCAGGCCCCTGTCATCCATTCCTTCTCTCCAGAGATGCTACCTGTCCCGCTGAGTTACTCCAGCTTTTTGTTTAAACCAGCACCTGCAGTTCCTTCCAGTCTGAAGAAGGGTTTCGGCCCGAAACGTTGCCTATTTCCTTCGCACCATAGATGCTGCTGCACCCGCTGAGTTTCTCCAGCACTTTTGTCTACCATATCTTGGGGAGCTGTGGACAATCAGCAACAGTAGAAATCTACACTACAACAATCTGTAACCTCACTGCAGCATTACTAATGCATCTACGGATCAGGTCAGCTTCAATGAAGAATAAGAAGGGTAAACAAGGAGCAACACCGGGCGTACTTAAAAATGAGTTTTCAACATGCACAGGACTGCTTGTATGCTAACAGCAAAAACAGCCTGCAGAACACCGAGCTAAGCAAAATCAAACCCAATGGAACAGATCAAAGCTCTTTAGTCCTGCCATATCCAGTAGTGAATGGTGATGGATAATTAATGGGAGGCTCCAAGAAATCTCCATCTTCATTGACTGTGGGTCCCAGTGTGTAAATGCTAAAGACAAGGCTGAAGCATTTACGAACACTGATTCCACCACTGGGGGAAGATGGTTTTTGTTCAGCCAGACTGGATAATTCATCTTACATTCCTCTTCAGAGCCCCAGGGTCACATAAGCCGGTCAGCAAACAGTCTGCAATCAGTGAACCGCTTTCTCTGAGTCAGTTACTTGGTTATATATTGTTATGTATCATTAATAAAAATATTTGTTTTTATTTTACATGTCATCTACAGATGGATGTGTTCTGACAAAAATATCAAATCCTTTAATTAGTGTCTGTACAAGAATAACTCATTTGTGTCGTTATCTGAAACCTGCCTCCCCCATATTTCTCCTTCTGTCTCTCAGTCCTCTGAACCAGTCCCTGATTCCTTCACTAGTGTCGAGATTTGGATCCTATCCCTGATCTGAACCTTCAATCTACTCCATTTTCCAGGTCAATGACGTCAACTTTGAAAACATGAGCAATGATGATGCTGTGAGGATTCTACGGGAAATAGTCTCAAAGCCTGGGTAAGTGCACTATTTAACCAACATGTCATGGAGACTAAAAGGATATCTGGATGTTCCATGGTACTTTACACCCATGAAGTGGAGTCATCTTTGTAATGCAGAAAAACCAACAAAATTATTTTGCCTTATGCAAACTGCTGTTTAAGATAGTAGTACAGGATCTTCATTTAAGACGAAAATGTAGGCACAAGGAACAGCGGATGCTGGAATTTTGCATAGAACAGAGTGCTGGAGTAACTCAGTGGATAAGGCAGCATCTCTGGAGGGCAAGGATTCTTCAGGCTGAAGAAGGGTCCCAACCTGAAACTTTGCCTATCAATGTCCTCCAGAGATGCTGCCTGTCCTGTTGAGTTACTTCAGCACTTTGTGTTCACTGCAATGAGCAATACTGCTTTCACACTCCAGGAAATCAACTTTCTTACTACTGCCCCTCCAACTGTGCAACTCTTCCTCAGTACCTAACACCCCACTCTGACAGTGCAGCTTTTCTGTATGTTGATGCCTCTGCTGTGCATAATGCCTCTTCACATAATGTTGGACTGGGGCTGATGATGTAAGCTAATGTTTCCATTCTGTTTGCCTCTCCAGACCCATCAGCTTAACAGTAGCCAAGTGTTGGGACCCCACCCCCAGGAGCTATTTCACCATTCCCAGGAGTAAGTGTCATCAACATTGGGGAGCAATTGTTGAATAAATCATGTTATTAATTATAGATGTCCTGTCTGGTCTGAAATTTGGTTTTGATTACACTTCCTCTGATGCTTTAACAATGTTAGAATTGTAATGGATTTTATTTCTACTTTATATTTTTGCTGTTTTTAATGTAAAATCATTTCTAATTTTATAAAAATTCTACTTATTATTTTTAATTTCATAAAAATTCTGCTTTATTATTTAAAACAAAGCTAATGAAATCTGGTTTAGGTAATATCCTCCTTTTCTTTGCATCTTTGCCAAGCTTAGTTTGTACTTGTGTTTATCATCCCTTTCCCTCTGTGCCTCCTGACCACAATATATTGTACATTGGAGACTGGCAAATGTCTAGCCACAAATAGCCATCTCTCCTTTCTGCAATGAAATGGTGATTGCAGAAATATGCCGCAGGTAAGAAAAGCCAGATTAACCTTAGGAGGAGGCCCCTGCTCTCCTCTCCCTCAGCTGTTGATGCACCTGCAGGCATGGTTATGCTTTTATGACATTTACATGTCCACCGTAGTTTGATTTTTGTCTCTTTATTCTTTTGCTGGAACTGAATGTGGCTCATAGTCTAATCTGTCCTCTATCTGCCTGTGTTACAGCAGAACCAGTGAGACCTATTGACCCAGCAGCCTGGATCTCTCATACCACTGCCATGACAGGATCATTCCCCCATTACGGCATGAGCCCTACCACCAGTGCCATTACTTCCACCAGTTCGTCACTAACCAGCTCCATCCCAGATTCGGAAAGTAAGTTGCATTTGTCCAGCTTCTGTATCCTGTCAAGCTACGTTAATCTATGTTCAGCAGTTGCAAGGCAAGATAAGCCGTGGTGTGAGCTTGCTCAGTGCAGTGGGGCAATGTCCTGTGTTGTTTGGGAAGGGAATATTGTGGGCATGTGTGCACATTAATAATAATAATAATAAATTTTATTTAATGGGCGCCTTTCAGACATCTCAAGGACACCTTACATAGTAATCGGAATAAAAACATATAATCGGAATAGAACAGGTAAAAAAGACATCACAGAGACACAAATTAAAAACAGAATTCAATCCAAAAACAGAAAATCGAAAACACAGTGTGAAGAGAGAGCAGCGGCAGCCAAAGCGCGCCAGCGTCCACTCTCTCTTCACGGCAGCCATCTTGGACACAGACCTACAGGACTACAATTAGAGAAAAAATTGTAACACTTGCTACTTGAGGAAGTGTTTAAAGGCCACATTGTTATGAGACAGTTGGACCCTCTTGTCCTATCTCTGCATATGTGTTTTAAAAGTCTGTTTTTAACTCTCAGAGATAAGGGGAGATGCTTCCTTGATCTCAGGCCTCAATCTCTTTGAATACAGGGTCAGCACTGAGTGTACGCAGATGGGAACAATCAGAGAGTGGGAGCAAGAAATCAGGTTTGGTTAGGGAATTGGATTAACCAGCTTATTTCACCAAGGGACCTAAAGAAGAGGTCTTCTGCATGAGGTTACATGGGGAACGGGATCTGCAGGAGAGCCTCTGATTATTTTTTAGAGGCTTAATGATTGCCGGGGGCTCCAAAAGAGCTCCTAGTTCACAAGGAATTCTTAGTAAAAATGCTTCAAATTAAAACCTTACTTGGACTTCTGGTCACTGCCACCCTTTGGTTTGGCTCCACATGGCCTGTCCTGGATTTTATGTCAAAGTGCGATGGTGTCCAACATCCATGTCCCATCAGCTGAGGCAAGAATCAAGATCAAGATAAATCATGATCTAATTGAGAGACAGATCAGAAGGTATGAAAAGTCTCGGTATATATTGACTCCTTGTCATTTGAAGGCTATGAACACTCCTACCTCTGCACACACTTCACAGCTCTTAATGTTCACAAAGCAGTGGGCAAATTGGGCTAACTTAAATGGGGCATCTTGGTCAGCATGGACGAGTTGGGGTGAAAGGCCTGTTTCCAAGCTATATGGCTCTATAATTCCAAAAGGCTAGACAAGACCAGGTCTTTTGGTGCTTTGATTATTAAATCCTTTACTACCCGTTAATTTGTTTAGAGTTTGAAGATTGGCCACTAACGGTTAAAAGTGAGATGCCAATCATCGTCAAGGCAATGCAGTTGTCTGACTCGGGACTGGAGATCCGTAATAGACTGTGGTTGAAGATCACCATTTCAAATGCTGTCATTGGTGAGTGTCATCACCTGCAGAGCCATTCTCACTGTTCACAATGTAAGGATCTAGATTGCATTAACCATTCATACTGAGATCTGTGTTTTTGTCTGTACTGGGCTTTCCACTGTTCTCAGACTTTGCCCATCAAATCAGAATTATATATTCCCTATCCTTAAACAAGGAGAATAAAAATGTACGGTAGACACAAACTGCTGGAGTAACTCAGCGGGACAGGCAGCATCTCTGGAGAGAAGGAATGGGTGACGTTTCGGATCGAGACCCTTCTTCTGAAGAATCTGACTACATTCTATCTCTGTCCCGCCCACTCCCCTGACATCAGTCTGAAGAAGGGTCTTGATCTGAAACGTCACCCATTCCTTATCTCCAAAGATGCTGCCTGTCCCGCTGAGTTACTCCAGTAGTTTCTGTCTATATTTGATTTAAACCAGCATCTGCAGTTCTTTCCTACACAGAATCATAATGTATACAGTACTCTAGATTGGGTCCTACCACAGCCTGTATATCTAAAGTATAAACTTTCCATTTCTGTATTTCATTCCCCAAGCAATAAATAATAACATTCCATTAGCTTTCCTGCTTCCTTATTATACCCCCAGGCCAGCCTTCTGTGCAATGTGTAACAGGGTACTCCATTCTCTCTGCCTCATAAATCCACGTTCTTTAATAGATAATATGCTTTCTTGCTTTCCTGATAAAATGGATTATTTTTGCATTTTCACACATTATATTTAATGTGTCAGATCTTTGTTTGCTCACTTACCCTATCTATATCTCTTGGTATCTTTCCTATGCAGTGTTTGTTGTTAGTTCAGACGCCTGAACAATTAATGCAATGAGAACAAAACCCAGTCAGTTTATTAATTTACTTAAGGAAACTAGTTAGGATAGTTGCTGACAGGTAAATATGGTTATGTTCTGTAGGTCTTGGCCCAGCGTGTGCTGACAGCTGGAACTGTTGTTTCTATGAAGGCACTTCTCCGATCAAGGATTGAGTCATGCTGATTTGTGCTGGGGAGGATATTGTGTACCCAGCAGTGTAGTTGGACTTATCCAAATATCCTTCATCTCAGTCTGAAGAAGGGTCTTGACCCGAAACATCACCCATTCCTTTCATCCATAGATGCCTGTCCCGCTGAGTTACTCCAGCATTTTGTGTCTGTCATCCTTCATATCCACATCCATTTACCTGGGGAGACGCAAACAACTGCAGATGCTGGAATCTTGAGCAAAACACAACGTGCTGGTGCAACTCAGCAAGTCACGCTAAGGAGGGAATGGACAATTTTCAGTCGGAAACCTTCTTAAGACCCTCCTATTCTTCTGTGTTTTTAATGAACATAACTGAGCCTCCACATCCCTCCAAGGTAGAGAATTCCAAAGTATCACCAGCCTCCAAGTGAAGAAACTTCTCCTCATCTCATTCCTTCGTGGCTTACTGTTGATTACTATGTTTTAGTCTCCACCACCCCAGCACCCCTGTCCTAATTTCCTCAGCCAGGGAAAACAACTTTCCTGCACTCGGCCTGTCAATCCCCTTCAGAATTGTGTATGTTTGAGAAACTCTTCTCCCATTCTTCTCATGAACATCTCTTGTTTCTCTTCAGGAGCTGATGTAGTCGACTGGCTTTTCTCACGCGTGCAGGGATTTAAAGATCGGCGCGAAGCAAGAAAATATGCAAGCAGTATGCTGAAGCATGGCTACCTCAGGCATACAGTCAATAAAATTACCTTCTCTGAGCAGTGTTACTATATCTTTGGGGACCTCACTGCCAGTAAGTCTAATCTATATCCATAATACTACTAGGGGAATGGTGTGTTGCCACATTAAACATTCCTACATTGGGCACAGCCTAAGTTTAAGTAAAGCTGCCGTTGAGATAAAATACTGCACATACTGGAAATCTCAAGTTTTTTTTATTTATTAAAAAACACATGCTTGCTATATTCAGTCAAGCTGAAACATTGTGCACGTTGCAGATTGGTTGCCACATTTACAGACCCTAAAAAAAATAGGAGGCGCGACAGATTTATTAAATTGCCATGTAAAGAAGTGAGGACAAGGAAGAAATTAATGAGAGATCTGTGAAAGGTAGAAAGCAAGAGAGATTAAACAACAAAGGGGATGATGGTGTAAGGTAACGGATATGGTAACTGGAGCAAGTGCAGAAACAAAGGACACATTGAGACCAGGCGTAACTGCAATAGCAAAATCATTATCAGCTCCGAATGAAAAAAATAGGTGCAGTCAACCTTGACATTATTGAATTGATGTACTTGAAAGAAGAATGTCTGGAAAATCAGTTGTGAAGCACTTTTAAGCATTGTAGTACTAAAGTGAGACATGAAGTTAATCATACATTGTGTTTGTAGCTTATAGACTGCCTGTACATGATGAAACATTGGACCATGCTTTTACACGCAAGTTATTTACAAAGCTGGAAGCTTGCAAGGGTGCTTTGAGTTGTCATGCTTTGTAAAATTGACAACTCCCACTTCATTCATACTCTCTACATAGTTAAGAATATAAATCATAATCTGGAAATCATAGTAGATCAAGCCCTGCACAAAGACACACAAGAAAAAGGAGCAGAAATGATCTAGCCCTTCAAATCTTTTCCAAGATCATGTCTGATATTCTACCTCAGTGCCATTTTCCAGTACTGTCCCTATGACCCTGATTCCCTTTTCTCCATGTGCCACCATGGTAGTGAATTCTGAAATTTCATCAAAGCTTCTAGGAGAAAAAACTTGTCATCTCATTCTTAATAACCTATCCCCTATTTCGCCCCTCCCCACCAATTAATGCTAAAATCCTCAGTCAGGCAAGATATTTTCCCTACATCTAACCCATCAAACCCATTGAGAATTTTGCAAGGTTTGACAACATTTCCTCATTCTCTGAACAAGAGAAAAGTCTCAAATTCTTCATGTATGGCCAACTTGCCATCTGAGGAAGAAATTGCGTAAATCTTCATTGCATTCCCTCTGGCACTTCCAATGTTTAAGAAGAGTCCTACATGGATACCTATCCTACACGGATAGGACAGGTTTGGAGGAATATGGACCAAATGCAGACAGGTGGGACTCGTGTAGCTGGGACATGTTGGCCAGTGTGGGCAAGTTGGACCAAAGTGCCTGTTTCCCCACTGTGTCACTCTATGACTCTAGGAGTCAGCTGCAATGGAATTTACTGCTGCCACAGTGTGAGATGAGAACTTCCATCTGAAGTCTCCCATGGTGCTGATCATTATTGACCAGAAAATGAACTCAACATGGCACATGTTTGCTGGGACTGCAAGAGCACTCTGGCAGCTGTCTATGTTGCAGAGAGAGACTCAAGTCTTTACTTCAACAAAGCCATTCCTTTCTCCAAAATACATGTGAGGTTTGCAAAATAAATGATCTTCCTCCAAAGAAACTTATGAATTACATTTTTAGGAGATAGATTTTTCATTTCATGTTTGGACTTCTGTGTTGCTGACAGGTCTAGTGTTTATGATCCATTCTTAATTGTCCTTGAGAAGGTGGGATGAACTGTCGTATCAAACTATTGCAATGCTATTGCAATGTGTAAAAACTTTTCTTCCTCTGGCTTCACAATTTGCTTTATCCTCATTTCACAGCATTTGTCTTTTCATCTCTGGTCTTAGTCCAACCATCTGCCTATCAAACCCCTCACCTGTCTCCGCCTATCACTCGACAGTCTTGGTCCTGCTCCTGCTCTCTTCCTGCTTTCTCATCCCTGCTCCACTACTATCAGACAGAAGAAGGGTCCCGACAAACATTACTTGTCCATGTTCTCAAGAGATGCTGCCTTGCCCATTGAAATACTCCAGCACTTTGTATCTTTTTTTGTAAACCACCAGTTCCTGGTATCTCCGATATAATCATTAGGTTTAGAATTCCAGGTTTTACATGCAAAGTCAATGAAAGAATCAGAGTATATTTCCATGTCAGGTTGTTATGTGATTTTAAAGGGGAACCAGCAGATGGTAGTGTTCTCCTGTCATTCTTGATGGCCATGGCTTTGGGAACTGATGTTGGACTGGCTTAGTGGAGTAACTGCAGTGCACAATAAATACTGTCTACTTGCTGCTGTGATTATAGCAGCAACATTATTGAACAAGCTTTTCTTCATTTAACTAAAGCATTCCACTGCTTTCTCAATCTCACGAGGATTGTAGAATATCCTAAACTTTTATAATAGGAACTGGTCAACCCTTTCTACTCATCACAAGGAAAGGGATTCATGGTACTTAATGCTGGGGTACTCCAAAAGTCAACAAGGTGGATTTTTAGGTCACACAACATCTTCACATGGAACTATATTTTCTATTTTTGTGCACTGTTTACAATGTTGGAGTTCTCCCACAACAATAATGTTTTCTCGCTATCTCCTACTTTTTGGCAGGCACCTCCTCACCACCTTCAATGGCATTTATAATCATGGGCGTCCGAAGGGGGGGTGCGGAGGGTGCGAACGCACCCCCCTTTTTTCCCCCTAGAGTAATAAAAAAATTGCGCCGCCACCCCCCCACCGCGGTTCAGGCCCGCCCGCACCCCCCCCCCGCACGCACCCCTGCTCAGACCCGCCGTTCAGGCCCGCCCGCAACCCCCCCCCCCCCCCCCCCGCTCAGCCCCACCGTTCAGGCCCTGCTCAGCCCCCCCCTCATGCCACCCCCCTTTTTGAAAAGTTTCATACAGGCCTGAGAATTATCAATAAATGCTTACCTCAATGATGCAATCACAAACAGAGAATACCAAATATCTATGGTAACACAGTCACCAAGTTTTACCAGATATCTTAATATTCATTTTTGAGTATATCATGAAGGGCAAAATGAAATTAATTAACATGGCAAACAGTTTAGACCGAAGATAGACACAAAATGCTGGAATAACTCAGCGGGTCAGGCAGCATCTCTGTAGAGAAGGAATAGCCAAACAGTTGTATGCATCCAATCTCAATCAAAGTTATACAGTAGTTGATTCATCACTTCTGTGTATTCCTTTGGATGGTGTCTTCCATTTGCTTTTGCCTGTCATGGCAGTCAGGTACGGAAACTTCAAAGAGAATGAAGTTAGAGAGCGACTATTCCAAGGAAATTAATACCAATAATAAGTGTGAATGCAAGATTTGTCTTTGTAGTGTGAAAAAAGGATGCACATTGAGAATTAGAATTAAACCTACGATGTGTGGCAGCCGTGGGGTGAAAAATTAGATGAATGCACCGTTAATGACTTTTCATTTAAACTGGGAAACTAATGTTGAAACAAGGATATGGGGAAGGTGTATAATGATAAAAGAGGCAACAATGGCTAAAGTGAATGTTATTGAGCAGGTGAAGAAACCAAAAATGGATTCAGATGAGGCAATTATTAGCAAAAGCAAATCTTCTGCCAGCATTTCAATCATTCAGCTTGGAAACAGGCCGCCATCTTCATTTTATTTTCTACCTCATAAAATGGGAGCAGTGGTTACAATTGTTATTCGTTGAAATCGATGTCACTATTAGAAGATTATTAAGTGACTCATGGCAGGAATTGTAACTAATGTCTCTGCATTCCTTTCCTTTGCTGGTAGATATGGCTGGCTTGAGCTTAAATGAAGGTTCCAGTGGCACATCAGAACATGACATTCTTGCACCTCTCCCACATCCAGCGTGCCCCTGGCAGTTGGCTCAGGGGTTCCCGTATCAGTATCCACTGCCTCAGTCGTATTATCCTGCGACATGCCAAGAGCCTACCCCAAACTATGGAAATGGCAGTGCTGGAAGCCAGCAGAGTGAAGGTAGGGTACATAGTGGACTGACCACTGCTAAAAATCATTCCACCGAGAATGTTCTGGGTTTGTTAATGTTTGAATTTCTCCCTCCTGTGAACATCCTCTGGTTATGTTGCTCCCGTGACAGATGTTCATAATTTAAGTTACATAGCTTTCTGATCCATCAGCATTTGCGCTTTGCAAACATAATAAGAGATGGTAAGAGTGAGAAATCCCCAAGGAATAGTACTGCTTGTCAGAGCTGTTTAACATTGAAGCCCTAAAGAAAATCACTAAGGAAGGAGACAGTGGAGGAGATGGAGTTATGTTGGTGGGAGGGGTTAACGTCTGAGAGACAGGTGATGAAAATGGAGGGATGTGCGTGCAGGATGAGGAGTGTGACTGAAGGGGTGTTGGAAAAGATGAAGGAGGGAAGGAGAAATGTTCACTATTTTGGCAATAATAAGGTGGTTGTAGTAGCCATAATTACTTAACTGCATAATTTCTGACGAGACTTTGTGGACAAGGCTTCAGCAATGAATTTCGATAAAATATTTAGTAACTCTTAGTTCTTTGTTTCTACGAAGTACCACTGTCTCTTAACTTTTGCACACTTCATTGCGATAGGTTTTACAGAGAGGTGAGTTGTGTTTTCTGTTCTTTATGCAGGAAGCAAAAGCAGTGGATCTATTCGGACTGTTGGTGAGAGAAGAAGCTCAATGGGGAAGGAAAAGGAGCAGAAAACAGAGTCAAAGAAAGTGGGGGTTGAGGGCGAACCTGACCGCCCCACTGGGAACATTTTGCATTGTGAGCGACCAGCAAGCCAACTCAGTCACCACAGCCACTGTTCTCATGGACTTCCAGGGGTTCTGCCAATCTACCAGCCCCCAGTCCAAAAAGCATGTGGGCCCCCTGGAGCTCCCCTTGTCCGGGATCTAGCAGCTGTCCCCCCTGAGCTCATCGGCAGCCGGCAATCCTTCCAAAAGGCCATGGGGAATCCATGTGAGTTCTTCATCGACATCATGTGACAGTACTGACTTCTCACACTAAACAACACTGAATTTTTTGCACACACCACTGTTTGAGACTCACCCCTAATATTTCAGGAACCTCAGGCTTCTAATTCTAACCGTGATTCAATTTCTCATCTGTCCTTGTTAATAAGAACTTTAAATTGATTGGTTTTGGTAAATATTGGTGCCAAGCACTACATTGTTTTGGTGTATTCTACGTTTTGGTGCCGTCATCAGCTTTTTTTGTACATTTTAAATGGATGTTGAAGTTCTTCTGATCTACTTAGATGTTTAAAGGACTATTTTAGTCCCTTTCTCACAGGTCCTCACCATCCAGTCATCTGCTTTTGTGACAGGGACTCCATGTTTAAGTGCACCCCGACCTATCAGTGTAGTTTGCCAAATCCCTTCAGCAAGCATCTTTTTGGTGTCTCCTTTTGCAACTCAGTAATGCACAAGGCAACAACCTTTCAAAAAGTAGTTTAAAGAATTTAAAAATTCATCACTTGACATTTAAACAGCCCTTGCACTCAGCGACCTTCTCCTGCTGCAAGGATAGAGGAAACTATATGGCACACCTTGTGCACTTAATGTGTTGTCGACATCCTCAGGCAGTCTGGAGGACTTGTAATTTTGATCATAGCTACGGCTAAATGACACCGAATCATTCATAGTATCATTGCTATTTAGTCAATTTTTTAACGGTTTATGCTCTGTCTGAAACAGCTGCTTGTTATAAATGATACCTTTCCTTTGCTTTTTTTTTGTTGCCATTCCCAGCAACGAGTTGTAAGGATATGATTCTGTTGTGTTTTTTCCCCCAAATTTTCACTTTACCCTTGAGAAAATGCTGACTCTTTCAGAGGTTCAGACACCTCCTCTCTTAAAGGTGTTCACTCATGCTGGGTTAGGTCCCTCCTCTTCTCCTGAAATGCTGGCTCTGACTGGGATCCACATCTGCCCAATAAGTGACTATCCTTCATCCTTTCTCTCGGCACCCCTGCAGGTAGGCTGAAAGGTAAATTACAAAATCTTGCTAGAGGCTGTCCTGACAATTTATGTATGAATGTACAAACATACAAAGTAGGAGCAGGAAAACAAAAAGTTCCGTCCATCTCGCTCTTAAATGAGTGAGCCTTGATTTTTCAGCAGTTTCCACTAGTTTAGGTTCTCTCACGAAAGGAAACATTGTTTCCACCCGTACTGTTAAAATCCCTCAGGTTCTCACATGTTTAATTCAAGTCCCCTCTCACACTTCTAAGAATACTAACGTGGCCTGCTGTGAAGAAAATGTTGACTTTACTAAGATTCAAACATCACTTCTGAATCTTTGTCATAAGAAAACACGCCCATTCAAGACATTAGTCTAATAAACTTTGCCAGAAATGCTTCCAACACATTAACATCCTTCCTTTAACAGAGACTAATAGTACTCCAGGTGTACTTTCATCTATGCCCTATCTATTTTGACTTTTTTAGAAGGTACTAAGCGAGTTGTTTTTCGGATAGAAAAAACAACAAATAAAAATAAAAACCAAACCTAAATGGAAAGTCGCCCACAAGACATTAGCTTACTGCGCACACCATCAGGTTAGCAACCTTTCACATCATTTGAAGCATGAGAAGAATTAAGACATTTAAGAGGAATCTGGTCAGACACTTGAACGAGTAAGGTATAGAGGGATATGGAATTAATGCAGGCAAGTGGAATGAATATAGATAGGTGATGGGCGGTATAGACACGGAGGCCAGACAGCCTGTTCCTAAGTTGTTCATCTGTGATTCTGACTGCAAAGGATAATTTCATGTTTTTGTATGTTATATTCCACTTGCCAGATCTTTGTTGACTCACTTAACCTATTTATATTCCTTCTTAGTGTCCTTATAACATCTTCCCAACTTGCTTTCCTGTCTCTGTTTTTGTGTCGCCGGGATATTTATTTTTGTGCAACAAATATACCTTAGGTGCCTTCGTCCAAGATGTATATAAATTGTAAAAATAAAAAGCCGAGCACCCAGCTCCAGCACTCATCCCTGCGGGCACATCACACATTACATCTGACACTTCATTCCTGTATCCTGTTAACTAACCAATCATCTAATAACATGGAGTTTTAATCTTCTGCCCAAACTAAGCCTACATTGCTAACTCTACCATTAACCATGACAATAATTTTGCCACTCTCACTCTCTCTCGCCCCCCCCCCCCCCCCCCCCCCCCCCCCCAGTTCTCAGCCTCCGCTCTCCCAATACCTTTTCTTAAAATCAGAATGCAGGGGAACATTTTGCACTGGGGAGTGCATCGCACAGATTAAGAGAATGATGCTGGAATGGGAAACCTGAAAAAGCAGACATAAACAGCCAGGGGTCTTGTGTGTAACGATAGTTTCCTTCTATTTCAGAGAATGAGGAAATGGTGCAGTACAGGGAGTCAGATTCAATTCCATCAGGTCTAAGTACAGCTTCAGTCAGAGCGTCAGAGTGTGAAGGGCACTGGATTAATCTTACGTTCTGGTTGTAGCCTATTCCTTGGCGCAGGTGAGTGTGAATGCTGTCACATTTGCACAAGTAGCAGCATTCCGGGACTATGAAACATTATTTGAAGAAAATAAACATTTCAAAGCTTCAATATTAGCATATAGTGAAGCAGCTTGAAACATTGCTTCATCCTGTGGGCATCGAGAGAAAGAGCTCGGAGGATTGGTAGATCGTGCGAGGTCAGCAGTAAACAAGGCTCAATCCTTGAACATTGAAACAAGTTGGTCCAACACTGTGGATTGTAATAATGATAATGATGCAGATTTATTGAAAAGTTTAAGAATACTAATCGTAATTAAGAGAAAATGTAAAAAGAAATGTACAGTAGAAGATAAAATTTTATTAAATTAATTATTGTAACTATTCTGTAGATCAAACTCAATGAAAGAAGTTTGATCCAAACTGCAGATCAGTTGTTGGGAGCTGTCATTGTGTGTACCAATGTTGTAGATACTGTATTCAGTTCCTGTGTCTCTATAGTTAATATATCGCTGCCTTGGTGTAAAGCTATTTTAAACACTAAAACAAAATCACATTTTTCTTGCCTTATTTTGTTTCTGTTTTCTTTTTCACTTGTTGCATTGTCCATTTTATTTTACTAATGCTTTTGGAAAGAATGTGTAGGAAGGAACTGCAGATGCTGGTTTCAACTGAAGATAGACACAAAAAGCTGGAGTAACTCAGCGGGACAGGGAGCATCTCTGGAGAGAAGGAATGGGTGATGTTTCGGGTCGAGAAAGTCTGAGGAAGTGTCTCGACCCGAAACGTCACCCATTCCTCTCCAGAGATGCTGCTGGTCCTGCTGAGTTACTCTAGCTTTTTGCGTCTATCTTTTGGAAAAAATATTTAGTAAGGATCATGCGAGTCCAACTTGGTGAGATTTTCCTGCCTGACCTACTGAGTTCCTCCAGCAGTTTTATTATTTGCTTGGTGAGATTGGAATCATATTTGCAAATTCAACAGCAGGACCTACATTAATGAAAGTTTATCTCACTCATGGGGCCACATTTTAGAGGGGTAGTTGACAATGGAGGCTTTGATTAGGATTAACATTGGTACTGCATGCATTATATTAGAGGGCACCGTTCAGTCATATATACTGATTTTAGGGACAGAATGTGCTGGATCCAGATTAACACTTTTTATACTCTCAAATACTCCCAGGTTAGGTATAATATTAATTTAATTCGGAATTACGTACCCACTGTCCTCTGAAACCTGTTGAAGGAGCTTTTGCAAGTCAGATAGGGACATTGCTATCATTTTGACTGTTCAATTTGGATATTATTTGCATTGTTGACTAATTTCCCTTTGCATTCATCCTGTGTATTCATCTAAACTTCTTGGGTCACTGATCTAAACATCATCTAAAACATAATTACAATCCTTGGGCACTGAAGTGAATCGATTTGGATAAGTTATCTCCCATATTTAAATGGAAATAAAACACCTGGAGCTCTTATAGAATATTCTGGCAGTCTGGTTGGCATGTGTGAGAGCAATTAGAATCATAGAGTCATACAGCACAGAAACAGGCCCTTTAGCCCAACTTGTCCATGCCAACCAATATGCCTATCTCTGCTATTCCCATTTGCCTGCACACACCTATATCAACTCTAAACTTTTATTTTACATGCACTGGTTCAAATGTATTTTAAATGTTGTTACTGCAGAATGAATGAATGACCTGTTTCTGTGCTGAATGACTCCATGCCTTTATGACCTGCCTCAAACACTTTCACTGGCAGTACATTCGATATCTGTATCATCCTCCATGAAAAAGTTGCCCCTGAGGTCCTTTTAAATCTTACCCCGCTTACCTTAAACCTAAGCCCTCTTGTGTTAGATTCCCCATCCCTTAGAAAGATTCTGTCTTCACACTATCCAAGCCTCTTGTGATTTTATGTACCTCTCTGAGGAATTAAGTCCTAACTTGTCCCCACTCTCCCCACCTGACTCCATCTACCCATCATTCCCCATCTCACCTATTGCTTGCTAGCCCATGCCTCGCCCCTCCCTCTCACCTCTTCATGCTGTTTGTTTCATCTTCCTCTTGTTTCATCAATTGCATTTATTTGGAAGTACATGCAGACTAATGGAAGGCATACTGAAACGTTAATGATGATATGGGTACCTGACAAACTGCTCAGCCAATCAACATGGCTCCATCTCTGCTGTCTATTTAGGAATTTCAAAGCGTTGACCTAGAAATTACTTTGCACTTTTTTGCAATTAAAAGTGGGTTGTCTGCCACCCTAACATTATCTGTAAAAGTCACATAATTAGTGAGAACTTCAATCGAGGTTCACAGAACAATGTTGTGGAGTCTCTCTGTTGTGCCACCAGTATTTTCCACCCGTGTGTCACAGGTTCTCACAGTAATCGCAATGTAGCATAGTTACTTCTTAAAAATACATTTTGCCGTGTAAGCAACACCCTTGCAGCCACAAAGGAGTGTTTCCATTGAACAAGTGGATGTGGGAAAGATGGGGAAATTCTGCAGGTGTACCAGGGTGGCATATCATTGGCCTTCAGTGTTGGATGATGGTGCCTCCACAGGCTCCTGACAGTATGATTGTGTGTTGTATTGTGTTTTAAAGAGGATGATGTGACATTTGGGCAGGAAGTAGGATGTGATGGTTCCATACATGCTCACAAGACCTGCAAATAGTTGTGTGAAGGAAACAAACTTGCCCTTGGCAATGGTATAGGCTTTTTCCTAGCAATTGCGAGGTAGATGAACATGGCAAAGGTAATATGTTGGCCGAGATTGTACGTTTTAGCAGTACTTTTGTAAAGTACTACTGAAAGTACACAACAGACATGCAAGAGCAAGCAAGCCTTTATAGCTTAATAGTAACCCAAATACACTCAAGGAGCCCTCATCACATTCCATGAATATTTCTATGACAGAAATATCATAGTTTACAAAGACAAAGGGAGGGACATGGACTGCTAAGTGGTACACGGAGCAACCTGAAGGAGCAGGAAAAAGCAGATAAGTAAACACTTGCCATTGTGTCACATGAACTTAGTGAACCATTGTGGGGTGCAGCTGGTTTTGCTAAACAAACTACTCACTTGAAGTGACTAATAGCTGATACACAGACAACAAAGCCAATTGAGAGAAGGGGCTGACTGATTCTACATGGTAACCAGTTTGGTTTCTCCAGGAAAAGATAAATGCTGCAACTTATTATGGCTATGAATAACAGCATCACCAGACGATGATGACCAGCATCACAGGAGATGGTCCCTCCAGTCAGCCCGACAATGGAGATTGAAGATAAAAATGCAAACTACTGTTGTGATGATGAGGAGATCTGCAGTAGTCAGCGCAGACAGCAAGATGGCCAGTGTGCCTGTTCACCGGAAGAACTCGATCACTCTCTTCTGACATTTCACTTTTCCTGTTGATGACCATTCATTTTTCTGACATGGAAGGCACTGTTTGTCTGTGGAGGTGGAGATGGTTTTTACCATATTGGAGAGGTTTGTGCATTAGTCTTTTCATGGGCAATCAGCACACTCATAACAGCAAGGAATATATCCTTTCACCATTTTCGATCCACAAGAAGTTGAGCAATTGGAGTCAAGAATCTGAAAGTCAGAGAAGTAGTAATATTACTTCTCAAGGATCAGACTCCTTTGTAAATAAAAGAATCGGCGAGAAAATGTATTTTTTTTCCAAACTCCGCCTCTCAACCCAGACCTTTATGGAATCCTGTGTATTGAATAAGTTCAATTTCTGCTGGCTCTATGTTATCCAGTACATCGTGATCATAATGTCCAACCTTGTGTCCCTCCATGCTTTCAGCACAATGATCTCTTCACTAGAACATGCCTCAATGCGGTTTCAAATCCAGCTTGGATCTGCGAGTAGTTCTGCATATGTGTGTTTTCAACATCAAAGTTTTGTTCAAATTCATCAAAAACATTACCAGTGTTGACCTTCTGTTCCTCCTTTCTCCTCCTGTTCAATGCATTACAGCATTACAACATGTAAAATAAAATGACAGAAACCTTTGGGTGTAGGTTAACAGGGATAGGTTAAGGATGTGAGAAACTCAAGTGTGTGGAAAGCAGGAGGGAAGGCAGTCTGGTGCATGTTTGTGATTTTCCCTCGTGAGTTTCAGAGGTCACACTGAAACAATTATATTCTTTTTTTTTTTTTTTCTTCTTTTTTTTTCTTTTATTAGAAGTTAATACAATACAAAACAATACAGTGGCACCTAATTTTAGGTGCCAACTATGTCATACCGTAATCCATTCTATGTACAACCTCTAGTTTTATGTTATGAGTAGGCAAGACAACAAAAAGAAAACAATAGAAAGGGGAAAGAGTGGAAAAATAGATGGTAGAGAATAGAAAAATGTGAAGTGTGGATATAAAAAATAAAAATAAAAAAATAAAATAAAAAAGAAAAGGTGGAAAGTAGAAATAGAAGAAAAGGCCCCTTAAAAGAGAAATTTTCAAATCTATATTCGGAGATGTAGATCTATCCACGTCATGAACTGAAATCAGCAATCCTTATGGTACCGCTGCATCACATGATTCCAAAAAGTCGATGAAAGGAGACCAACTCCTTAAGAATTGGTCATATTTATCTATTAGTCGGAGTCTCATTTCTTCAAGGCGTGCTATGTCCATCATATTCCTAATCCACATTTTAACAGTTGGTATGGTTGTATTTTTCCAAAATTTAAGTATCAATTTCTTTCCAATTATTAACCCATAATTAAAAAAAACATTTTGGTCTTTATTTAAATTGGTATCTTCTCCTATTATTCCAAATATAATCCATTCCATTTTGGGAAACAATTATATTCAAATTGTATATATATTATGGCAGAATTTACAGTCAGCAGAGAACACTCATGCCTGGCACTGACCACCAAGATTAAAACTGTGAGCCATCCTCCCCATTGGAAACTGCCTCAGGAAAGCTACTAATGGTTTGCATGCATTGGCAATGCATAGATATAGAATATTATGATGATGTCATGTGAGGCATGCAAGATGTTCCCCTGGCCCACGCCAACGGAAAAAAAAGGAAACCAACAGCAAGAAAGTCATGACTTTTAGAGGTGGCAAAAAGTTAATGTTTTTTAATTTTACTTTCACGAGAACTCTGAAAGACCATTAAAAATAGTAATATGACTTCGAAACCACTTAAAACATATTTAAACTTTTTTTTTTTTTTTTTTTTTTTTTAATTTATATAGCACATTTTTAGTCAACTTGCATTGACCCCAAAGTGCTTCACATAATTACATCCACACACACAGGCAAAGGTGGGTGAAGTGTCTTGCCCAAGGACACACACAGGCAAAGGTGGGTGAAGTGTCTTGCCCAAGGACACAACGACAGTATGCACTCCAAGCGGGATTCGAACCAGCTACCTTTCGGTTGCCAGCCGAACACTTAGCCCATTGTGCCATCTGTATAATACAGATAAATATTTTAAAAACCTTTAATGCTTTAATAATCTAAATGAACAAATACTTGCAAAGCACTCGCAGCAGAATGTCTGATCTACAGCAGGCTTTCCCACTGCAAGTGATGAGGATTCTCTGCAACTTCCACCTCCCGAATTACAGAGTGCAATTTGCTATTCCTCAGAAACCACTGACATCAACTTCCACGTTTCTGAAGATGGGTCTCAACCTGAAACAACACCTATCCTTGGGTTTTCTTCATGGGTGAAAACAGCAGAGTTAGATGGTGTTCTATTCAGCTGGTTGTTGACAGCTGTTTGAAGGTACTAGGTAAAAATGTACACTATAATATATATTTTTTAAGTACAGAAGTCACTGTTGATTTGATTTGGATTAGGTTAGAATTCTGCAGTTACTAAATAAGCTGTTGTCAGTTTAATGCAATTTTTTTTTTAATACCCATAAGAATATTTGCCAGTTTGGAGTTAATGTCATGATCATTACTGTTGTTCTGTTAGACAAAAATGCTGGAGAAACTCAGCGCGTGCAGCAGCATCTATGGAGCGAAGGAAATAGGCAACACAAACGACACTCTTAGATTTGTCTCGTGGAACGTGAGGGGGGTGGGAAGTCCTACCAAGACTGACAGGATCTTGGCCCACTTGCAACAGCTCAAAGGCGATATATTTTTTATTCAAGAGACCCACCTTCGTAACAGAGAGGTAACACGGCTTAAGAGAGGCTGGATTAGCCACTTATTTCACTCGAAATTTAATGATAGGGCTAGGGGTACTGCTATCCTGATTCGTAAGAACATTATGTTCGAACTACAGAAAACTGTGGAGGATCCTGCTGGCCGCTTTGTCATGGTGTCTGGCAAACTGCAAGACACACCTGTCATGTTGGCCAGCATTTATGGTCCCAACTGGGATGACAGCTCATTTGTAACCACATTTTTTACATCTCTCCCAAATATTGAAAATCACCACGTCATTGTGGGTGGAGATTTTAATCTGGTCCAAGACCCTATACTGGACAGATCTGTACTTTAACTAAATCAGGTAAGACTCTTCATGCTTTCGCCAAACAACTTGGGCTCACAGACCCATGGAGATTTACATTCCCCACGACTAAATTATTTTCATTTTTTTCCCACGTACACCGTACCTATACCCGTATAGACTTCTTTCTCTTAGATAACAGACTGCTCTCCAAAATCAAATCCAGCGAGTATCATAGCATCGTAATATCAGATCACGCTGCAACCTCCCTCGATCTCCACTTTCGTAAACGAACTAACCCCTTTAAACAGTGGAGGTTCAACTCCTCATTATTAGCAGAGGCTCACTACATGCAATTCTTGCACTCCCAAATCACCTTATATTTTGAGCTGAATGACTCGCCGGACATAGAAAGAGGTATACTCTGGGAAGCTTCAAAAGCCTATATTAGGGGCCAACTTATCTCTTTTATCTCCAACCTGAAAAGAACCGAGACATCCCAAACGGCAGACCTGTTACAAAAAATAAAGGACATTGATGACAAATATGCATCTGACCCAGACCCTAACCTTTATAGAGAACGCCTTAGGTTACAAACAGACTTTGACCTCACGTCTACTAATAAAGCTAAGCTACGACTGCTTAAATCTAGGCAACACTTTTTTGAATCTGGGGATAAAGCTGGGAAGCTTTTGGCCCATCAGGCCAGAACCGAGGCGACTTCACGGCTCATTCCAGCCATTAGATCCAGCTTAGGGGAGATTCATACTGATCCTCTTAGAATTAATGAAGCATTTGCTAAATTCTACGCTGAACTATACGTTTCCGATTGTCCTCCCACTGCAGGTGACATGCTCAGTAGTATGACGTTTCCCCGAATTGACGATGAAGCCACGAGAGACTTGGGTGGTCCCATAACTGTTGCTGAGGTCCAAGCAGCCATCACATCGCTGCAAAGCGGAAAGTCACCCTCACTGTAGAATATTACAAAGCTTTCTCTGCTCTCCTCGCACCAGTCCTGAGAGATATGTACAATGAGGCGTTTTTACATCGTCGCCTACCGCCCACCTTGTCGTGGGCTACTATTTCCCTAATTCTTAAAAAGGAGAAAGATCCCCTGCTTTGTAGTAGCTATAGACCAATTTCACTCCTGAATGTGGACCTCAAAATCCTCTCTAAAGCCCTTGCGCTCCGTCTTCAACGAGTGATGCCCTCTATTATCTCGTTAGATCAAACAGGGTTCATACCAGGCCGACAGTCTTCCCACAATACTAGGCGTCTCCTTAACATCATCCATTCACCGAGTAGTGAGACCCCGGAGATAGTGGTCTCCCTCAACGCCGAAAAAGCTTTCGACAGGGTCGAGTGGAGGTACCTATATGAGGCGATGGACAGGTTTGGCCTCGGTAACAGTTTTATTCTTTGGGTCAGTCTATTATACTCGTCCCCGGTTGCCTCAGTACAAACAAACGGCACACTGTCGCCCCACTTCCCCCTTCAGAGAGGTACCAGGCAGGGTTGCCCGTTATCACCACTTCTGTTTGCTGTCGCGATAGAACCCTTGGCGGTCTGGTTACGCTCAGAGAAGGGCTTTAAAGGTATTACACGGTTCGACACAACTCATAAAGTCTCATTGTATGCGGATGACCTGCTCCTGTACATCTCGAACCCAGTCAGCTCTCTACCTGTGATTACGAATATTTTAGAACGGTTTGGCGCGTATTCTGGTTATAAACTTAACTACCAAAAGAGTGAGCTATTACCGATTAACTCATTGGCTAAGCAGCTCCCTCGCTCTTTAACCTCATTCAAATGGGCAGAGGACGGGTTTCGTTACCTCGGCGTCTTTATCACAACACCCTTATCTGATATGTTCCGCACAAACTTTCTGCCTCTGGTTGAGAAAGCTGAAAGAGATTTTAACCACTGGTCAGTTTTACCGCTATCCCTCGTGGGCCGGATAAATCTGGTCAAGATGGTCGTCCTACCCAAATTCCTGTATCTTTTCCAGCACGTCCCTATACTTATCACTAAATCTTTTTTTGATAAATTAGAAAGGACAATATCTAAATTTTTATGGGGTAGCAAACCGGCTAGAATCCGAAAGGCGATACTGCAGTCTCCTAAGAGTGACGGCGGTTTGGCACTTCCTGACTTTAGGCGATACTATTGGGCAGCTAACTTGCAAAAACTCCTGTATTGGATGAATGATGATTGCGACCACCTACCGACCTGGGTACACATGGAAAAGGTGAGTTCACATCTCCCGTTGCGGTCTGTCCTATGCTCCCAACTCCCCCTTCCTATAACATCTGCGGGTGCAGGCCCAATTGCGTCCCTCTCGCTCAAGATATGGAGTCAACTCAGGAAAAACTTCGGTTTACAAGGCCCTTCCATCTTGACCCCACTGTTTAAAAACCACATCTTTAAACCTTCAAGTACAGACCATGCATTCAAAACCTGGCATAGCAACGGTATCAGTAGTATCAAAAACCTATACAAGGATGGCATCTTTTCGTCTTTTGCGGAGCTCTCGTCCAACTATAGCCTCCCAAACTCCCACCTTTTTCGTTTTTTCCAGATTAGGGATTTTGTGAAGAAGACATTCCCCCATTTCCCAAATCGCCCCCCTGAAACCCTGACTGATACCATCTTAGCTCTAGATCCCAACCGGAAGAAATGCATCTCTGTTTTGTATAACTTGTTAGGGTCGGTTATATTGAAACCTCATACCTCATTAAAAGCTGCGTGGGAGGGTGAGCTGAATACGAAACTAACAGACCAGCAATGGGACTCTGCCTTGGACTTGACCCATTCTTCCTCCATATGTGCCCGTCATGGCCTAATCCAATGCAAAGTCCTTCACAAAGTCCACTACACAAATGCAAGATTATCTAGAATTTACCCCGCTGTTAGGGACACCTGCAACAGATGTGATCAATCCCCTGCCAACCATAGCCATATGTTTTGGTCTTGCCCTAAGCTAGCAGCCTTTTGGAGGAGTGCTTTCGACTTGATAAGCAGAGCCTTACGGCCAGACTATTCCTCCAAACCCACTGTCAGCCATTTTCGGTACCCCTCCCAACACCAACCTCTCTGTTGCGGTGAAACGGGTTCGAGCTTTTACAACCTTGTTAGCCCGGAGACTGATCTTGCTTAACTGGAGGCTCACCTGTCCCCCGACACAGGCCCGCTGGATTAAGGAGGTGCTTTACAATTTAAAGCTTGAAAAAACTTAGGTTCTCTCTCAAAGGCTCTACCAAGAATTCCTAGATACATGGAACCCTTTCTTGGAACTTGTAAATTCTCTCAGCTTGTCCCCGGACTCGGAAGAGGACTGAGTGCTCTCCACCATTGTTCTGCTCTACTGCAGCTGCTCTCCCCTTAACCCGCACCCCCCCACTCCCCACAATTATTTATTTAATTACTTACTTATTTACTGTTATTAGTGACCCCCTTTTTTTATAATTTTTTTTTTAGTACTTTTTGTTTCGTTTATCTTACCATATTTGTGTGGATGTGTATGTATGTGAGTGTTGTTTGTCCCCGTTTGGTTCCGACCTGATTAGGGTGGGTTGAAGGTGGGTAAGGGTAAGGGCTTTGAGGGTCGCTTACATACTGTTGCACAATTATGCCTTGACTGTCACTGTCTGTTATCATTGTATGTATGCAAATTGCTGTGAAATTCAAATAAAAAGATTTAAATCAAAACCCAGAGTGGCTCCATTCTCAGTCGTGCGGCTCACATTTCACACAGGTGAATATTCTTCATGGGTGAAAACAGCAGAGTTAGATGGTGTTCTATTCAGCTGGTTGTTGACAGCTGTTTGAAGGTACTAGGTAAAAATGTACACTATAATATATATTTTTTAAGTACAGAAGTCACTGTTGATTTGACTTGGATTAGGTTAGAATTCTGCAGTTACTAAATAAGCTGTTGTCAGTTTAATGCAATTTTTTTTTTAAAGTTCCCATA
Organism: Amblyraja radiata; assembly: GCF_010909765.2. NCBI lineage: Eukaryota > Metazoa > Chordata > Chondrichthyes > Rajiformes > Rajidae > Amblyraja > Amblyraja radiata. The sequence continues at coordinate 26,145,378 of NC_045986.1, read as the reverse complement.
AGAATATTTGCCAGTTTGGAGTTAATGTCATGATCATTACTGTTGTTCTGTTAGACAAAAATGCTGGAGAAACTCAGCGGGTGCAGCAGCATCTATGGAGCGAAGGAAATAGGCAACGTTTCGTCCCGAAACGTTGCCTATTTCCTTCGCTCCATAGATGCTGCTGCACCCGCTGAGTTTCTCCAGCATTTTTGTCTACCTTCGATTTTCCAGCATCTGCAGTTCCTTCTTAAACACTGTTCTGTTAAATTGGGACAATATGTTACAGTCTCCATGGCCGTCACCTTTGAACCAATGAGAATTGAGTGAATGCAATGCAATATTGCCATCTGCTGGGAACCTGACACAAAGACTACATGATAGCTTAAGAGCTGATCCGTCATCTGTCACCATGTATCCAGGCATATGAAGAGGCTCACTATCATCAGTTCTTTTATATTCTGTGCCTTGATTAGCTGGCAACCCTGAGGAATATCGCATGTAGAATTCCAGATAAAAAACTTGCTTTTATCCAATCTGCAAATTGATTTATCTCTGACATAATAAATTTTGGATTAATCTATTGGGTTAACCAAACAGGTCAAAGGAATATTTGTATTGTTTGACAAAGAGAAGGTCTATGAAGAGTAATCAGTATCAGTAACTCCACCAAAGGGAGAGCACCGATGCACAAATGATCTTCATTATATTTTATATTTGGCAGATTATATATTTTGTACCTGACAAAATCTCTTCATAACACCTTATGTTCTGCGGCTTCTCTCTGTAAGGTATCTTTTTACAGACTCCCCATATATTTTGATCCTTGCCGTCTCTAATGCATGCTATAGCTCACAATCAGCTGGCCTTCAAACGACTCCCACATGTCCTCTGCGGACTTACCCAATAACAATCTACACTCCTTAGCTTCTGCCTAATGACATTGTAATCCGCCTTGCCCAAAACATCCAGACATGTCCCTATTCAAAACAATCTTAAAACTTTTGGAGTTGTGTTCACTATCCATAAAATCTTCCACCGTAACACCAGGCACCTGGCCAGGCTCTTTTCCCATACAAGGTCCACGATGGTCCCTCTCTGAGTCGGACTATTCACATACTGTTTAAGGGAACCTTCTTGGCTGCACTTAACAACTTTTGCCCCATCTAATCCTCTTCCCACTTGACTATGTAAGTCTCCATCTATATTGGGGAAGTTAAAGTCATCCACTACAACAATTCTGTGGTTCTTACATCCTTCCATAATCTGTCTACATCTGATTATCTCATAGAAACATAGAAAATAGGTGCAAGAGTAGGCCATTCGGCCCTTCGAGCCTGCACCGCCATTCAATATGATCATGGCTGATCATCCAACTCAGTATCTTGTACCTGCCTTCTCTCCATACCCCCTGATCCCTTTAGCCACAAGGTCCACATCTAACTCCCTCTTAAACATAGCCAATGAACTGGCCTCAACTACCTTCTGTGGCAGAGAATTCCACAGATTTACCACTCTCCCGCTGGCTGTTGGGTGGGCTATAATAAAATCCCATTAGAGTAATTACTCCTTTCTTATTTTTGAGCTCAACTCATTATGCCTCAGTAAACCTGCCCTCCAGTATGTCCACTCTGGTTACCACCAAAGATCTTAGAGCAACTCCTCTTCCTCTTTTACCACCCCCTCGATCTCGTCTGAAACATCGAAACCCAGGCACGTTGAGGTGCCAGGCATGTCCCTCTTGCAACCAAGTTTCTGTAATGGCCACGACATCATAATTCCAAGCACGGATTCAAGTTAATCAGCTTTACCCACAATACTATTTTCATTGAAGTAAGCACACTTCCGACCTTCATTATTCCCATATTCATGAGCCTAATGAATATTAATATTGTGAACATAATTGTCATTCAACATATCTGCCTGGGAAGGTCAACTCCTCTCCCTCCCCCCTCTTCAGAACATGAGGTAGGTGGGTGAAGCCTCTGCATTAGAATGATTATGGTGCTTGTCCCTATTTTCCCCTTCATTGTCCTGCAGTAACCTCATGCAGCTGCTTTTAAAAGAACAAGAAGTACTGTTGCTGGAAAAGGTGTTAGACTGGTGCCTGATCAGCATCAGGATGTCAGTAATTAACACCAATCCACAGCCTGAGGGAACAGCAGGAAGCGACATGATTCTCAGCATATACCCTCATGCCTGAACACTAATAGCAGGTTTCTCATGAGACACCAGTGCACTTGGTCTTCGCTAAAAGTCAATGTAATTTAAATGTATTCTCACTGCAGGTTTTGTTTCATGTCACAGAAAATGTTGGGGTCAATTTTAACTTTACCCATTGGAAGAGCCTAGATAAGTAAATAATTAAAATGAATATGTTCCGTAGTCGCTTTGATCTTGGAATTTGTTTGAAGGCTCTGATATGAACCTCTGGGCAGAACCAGTAATACCTAAGACAAAGACATCCTAAGACATCCTTACCAACTGCATCAAAGTATGGTGTGGCAACTGCTCTGTCTCCGGCCGGAAGGCATTGCAGAGGGTGGTGAAAATTGCCCAACGCTCCCCTCCATTGAGTCTGTCCAAAGCAAGCGTTGTCTGCGGAGGGCGCTCAGCATCGCCAAGGACTGCTCTCACCCCAACCATGGACTGTTTACCCTCCTACCATCTGGGAGGCGCTACAGGTCTCTCCGTTGCCGAGCCAGCAGGTCCAGGAGCAGCTTCTTCCCGGCGGCTGTCACTCTACTCAACAACGTACCTCGGTGACTGCCAATCACCCCCCCCCCCCCCTGGACACTTATTATTATTTATTCAAATCATTTGCTATGTCGCTCTTCCAGGGAGATGCTAAATGCATTTCGTTGTCTCTGTACTGTACACTAACAATGACAATTAAAATTGAATCTGAATCTGAATCTGAATCTGAAAGTGTAGCATCGTACATCTTTTACAGAATGTATTATGCATGCTCAAGCATATACATGGGCAAGATATCGGAGAGCCCCAGCATTGGAGCCCATAATGTTCTAATAAGAAAATCACTGGAACATGAATCACAACACTACATGCACCTGTCGCAAAAAATAAAACAACAATTCATCACTCAGGGCTCAAAGATATAAATGAATAAACTGGGCATCTCTTAAAGCATAAATTATTTAATGTCTACTTAGAGTAATTCATTGTATTGAGAAGTTTATATTTGTAAAATCACTGAACAATTGGGCTGAACTAACACTAAAGCTAGTTCAAACAAAGAGTGGAATCACTTTGGACAGTTACTCTGGTTGAAAAATATCTCTACAAAATAAAATAACTCATTCAGATAGTCTCGTGGGAGATTGAAGTGTTTGGAACAAAATGAGAAGTATTATTATCTACTGAAACAAAGTAAGTGCAGGAGGAACTATAGTGATATCAAGGCACGGTGACCAATTATTAGAAGGGAGTAGAAACAAAGAACTGCAGATGCTGGTTTCTCAAAAAGACACCAACTGCTTGAGTAACTGAGTGGGTCATGGAGAACATGGATAGGTGACATCATGGAGTGGGTCATGGAGAACATGGATAGGTGACATCTTGGAGTGGGTCATGGAGAACATGGATAGGTGACATCTTGGAGTGGGTCATGGAGAACATGGATAGGTGACATCATGGAGTGGGTCATGGAGAACATGGATAGGTGACATCTTGGGTCAAGGTCCTTCTTCAGTATTATTCTAAAGCAAATGTGAGCATTTTTGTATCGCTAATACTCCTTTGTTTACATTTTTAGATTATAAACCTGGAAGTAATCAGTGGTGTTGTATTGTGGCTTAAACCAAAGGACAAAGCATTTGGGTATGAAATAGGCACCAAGTATTGCTAAAGAACTGAGGAGCATGGCAAAAGTCTGCACAGCAGGTGCATGGTTCTGGTTTACAGCTGGATATGTTGGGATGAAGCAAATCCAGATAGTGATAAAGAGGGTCATGGAGGCACTAATCTCCCGAGCCAGATTGTAGGTGTGAGCTGGAGTTTGGATCAGAAAGGTACACATGAAGCAGGACAGTGCTTGTAGGCCAGTGTATCCCAACATCACCCAGAATACTAGCTCTGATTCACTCTTACAGAAGATGAAAAGAGCATCTTCAGAATCACCCACGGTCTTCATCAGAAAGTCACCATCCGTATTCAGCCACAGGTAACAAAGGGCTCCTTGCCCTCCGAGACTGACACAAAGGGTGATGTATCTTCCACAGTGTTGGTATCTACAGAGGAAAGTCTTGCTTAAACTGGCGAGCTCAGTGGTCAGCAAGATGTGTACTGAGTTGATCAGAAGGATAGAAGTGCAGATGGTGAGGCTGAGAGCAGTTACTGGCTGGCGTGATTTACAGATAAGTTCGGTGGGTTCTCCAAGGAACAGCAACGAGCTGCAGCATAAGAGAGCTAGTGAGATGAGCATGACTATGTTCATTTTCCCTCCAGTACCTTCCACGATCGGAGCACCAGAATTCATTAGAAAGATCATCGTGACTGCCAATATCAATGTGAGCTCAAGTACCATGAACAGAAGCTGAGTCGCACCAAGAGGTGAGGACATGGACAGGTATTGCAAAGTTCTCTGAAAGCAGATAGGGCTTTTTGGTGGTGACCACTCATCAGGTTGGCAAAGATGGCAGGAAAAGCCATCTGGAACAACAAAATTAAATAGTCTCATTAAAAACATAAATATACTTAAGTATAGGAGTGGCAAAAGTCCTCACATCCTCCAACCAATGACACTAAAACACATTCTAAGATATATATTTTTAAACTGCTAGACTTCCTAATTAGACTCCAGCCTATAACTTACTCCTTTGATATTCTAATCAGTTGAGCCCTTGATTACTTTCCTTCCTTAATGTGCTCTCCGTCTCTGCAGCACTAAATTTCTTTCCCACCTAAAATTCATGACGATATCTTAGTGTGCATCTGTTGTTCTACGAATAAATCCGAACCATTAATTTTATTCCAATCTATAACCCAGTCCAGTTTCGTGACACTCCATTTATAAAGAACCCAAATTATATTCCAGCCTGCAAACTTCTGCCAGGTATTCCTTGCCTTATATATGAAGCAATGAACTGTGCAAGAGGGATGGGCTGACCCTGAACTGGAGGGGAACCAATATCGTAACAGGTAGATTAGCTAGTGCTACATGGGTGGGTTTAAACTGGATTGGCACGGGGGCAGGATCCAATGCAGAATGAGGCAAATGAGAGGCTTGGAAGTCAGTATGGAAGGTGATCAACAAAGGTTCAGTGGATAGACTAGGCATGAGCATGACTGGGAGTGAGGAAGGACTGGTCAATTCAAATTGGTTTGAATTGCATTTATTTTAATGCAAGAGGCAGATCTAGGGTGTGGATAGGTACGTACAACTGGGACGTTTTAGCCATTACAGAAACCTGTCTAAGAGATGGACAGGACTGGCAACTAAACGTTCCAGGGTACAGATGCTACAGGAGAGATAGACTTGGGGATAAAAGAGGAAGGGTTGCTGCTTAATTGATTAAGGAGAATGTCACGACAGTATTCTGAGATGACATTACTGATGGTTCATCCAGTGAAACTATATGAGTGGAGCTGAGAAATAAAAGAGAGTGTTGAGAGGCCCCCACTGTTGAGAGGCCCCCAAAGAACAAATATGCCAGGAGGTTGCAGGCAGCTGCAAGACTAATACGGTCAAGTATGTAGGAAGAAACTGCAGATGTTGGTTTAAACCAAAGATAGACACAAAAAGCTGGAGTAACTCAGCAGGTCGGACAGCATCTCTGGCGAAAAGGAATAGGAGAACCTTCTTCAGCCACTTTAGGTCAATTTAGACACTCAGACAATAAGGTCAACATGGGGTGCTGCTGTAGAGAGCGAAGATGGTTATCAAAATCACAACAGGATCTTGATCAGTGGGCTGAAGAATGGTTAACGGAGTTTAATGCAGATAAGTGCGAGATGTTGCATTTTGAGATGTCAAACTAGGGCAGGGCCTGCACAGCCACTGACATGGAGTACAGAGTGATCTAGGAGTGCAGGTACATAATTCCTTGAAAGTGGCACCACAGGTAGATAGGGTGTTCAAGAAGCTTTAAGTATATTGGCCTTCATCAGTCAGGGTATTGAGTATAGAAGTTGGGATGTTATGTTATGTACTAGACGTCGATGAGGCCACATTCCGAGGTCATTAGGCTGGAAAGACTGCAGAGAATAGTTACAAGGATGTTGCCAGGACTTGAGAGCCTGAGCTACAGGGTAGGCTAGGACTTTATTCCTTCCATGCTGTATGATTCTATGACTCTATAACTCCTTGATTGGATTCCAGACTGTAGCTCACGCTTTGCAAATCTTACTCCATTAAAATGACCCCAAAGCCCTAAATTATATTTCATCTATAATTCACTCCCATGTGTTCAGTGCTTGAACCCTTTGATTATGTATCCATTATTATATATAGAATATTCAAATCTCTCAATAAGATATCATCATTTTCTCTCCTTTTACCCTTGACATATGCACCCTATATCTATAAATATGGTTTTGCTGCTCACAGAGAATGATTTGTTCCAATTCCTTTGATCTTACGTGGTTCAAACGTGTCAGAAGATAAATATTTTGCCTCACCAGTTGAGTTCTGGAAGGATCCACTTGGACAGTCTTCACATTCAAAACAGCAGGAGTAAAGGCTGATGACAATTTTCTTCTGGCCTGGGCCACACCCCTTGGAACAGTATGACTGAGGAATCTGTGGATATAGGTAGCCTTACTTGTTAGTTGCTTACTCTCACTGTTCTACTGATGTTTGTAAACAACCAGGGCTCATGGGTTCTCTGCGAGACAAACAGTCCTGGGTCTCCTCCATGGCCAGAGCGAGCAACACCGGAAATTGGAGGAACAGCACCTCATATTCCGCTTGGGGAGTCTGCATCCTGGGGGCATGAACATTGAATTCTCCCAATTTTGTTAGCCCTTGCTGTCTACTCCCCTTCCTCAGCCCTCAGGCTGTCTCCTCCCATCCCTCAGCCCTCGGGCTCCTCCTCCTCCTTTTTCCTTTCTTCTCCCCGCCTTCCCCCCCCCCCTTCACCCTCCATCAGTCTGAAGAAGGGTTTCGGCCCGAAACGTTGCCTATTTCCTTCGCTCCATAGATGCTGCTGCACCCGCTGAGTTTCTCCAGCATTTTTGTGTACCAGCAAATATCTAAGTGTGTTTATGGTCCAGTGGTACAGACTAAAATATCATTTAGATTTGCTCCACTGATTTGGGTTAAAGAGCCTGACAATGGTTAAAAGGATTACTGAAATGAACTCAGTGACTGGAACAGCTCCTTGACCCAGTGGCAATGTTCTTGTCTTGAAATCAGAATGTAGTCAGAATCCGGTGTCCAACAGACCTGGAGAAACCTTCCAAAATGTATTATTGAATATTTGCATGTAGTCAGCATTTGATACAAGATACAGATACATGAAAGCAGGGTTAGGCCACTCGGCCCGTCATATCCACCCTGCTATTCAGTATGATCAACGTCTATATCTAAACTGCATGAATCGCTGAACAGTTATTAAATTCCAGTCTTCATTCAAGACAAGGGCATTCTTTATATATAAATCATCTGAATTTCGATTATGGTGATTTGCATATGGAATACAAATTCCAATGTACAAGTTATTGATTGGAATCGTAATTAGTAAAAGATAAACTCAGATAAAAAAACATTTCATAAGTAATCTAATAGGATTCAAGAAAAAATTGCAAACAGAACTTGAACCATAATACTGAAGAAGGGTTTCGGCCCGAAACGTCGCCTATTTCCTTCGCTCCATAGATGCTGCTGCACCCGCTGAGTTTCTCCAGCATTTTTGTGTACCTTTGAACCATAATACTATTGATCCCTGGCTCAAATATTGTGGGTTGTCATTTTAGTAATAAAACGGTATGTTGCGGGTGTCATAAATGCCTGTGTCCCAGTGTTGGATGATCTCCCTGATCACTGCAGTGGATGGAAGGTTTATGCTGCAGTTGATAGGTTCCTATTGAAGTCAATAAAGCACCAATTGCTTGGAACACAAATATGACTAATGCAACAATAACTTGCGTAATGTCGCATTTTTTTAGATAGAGAAACATTTCAGAATGTGTCACATAAGTACCAATAGACAATAAATGATGAAGGTTATGAGGGGAGACAAGAAAGTTGAGGGTTCAGGACCAAGATGAGGAAGAAATTTGGCTTTGTGATGTGGGAGAAGAGGGGGGATGTCTCAGTGATTCAATTTTGGTAGAAATGAATTCTACAAAATTCATTTGTTGACAGACACAAAATGCTGGAGTAACTCAGCGAGTCAGGCAGCATTTCTAGAGTAAAGGAATAGGTGACGTTTCGGGTCGAGACCCCTCTTCAGACTGAGAGTCTTATTTGTTGTGGGAGATGAGTGTGGAAGGGGAGGAGGAGAAAAATATTCCAGATGGATGAATCGTAGTCCATTAGGGGACATAGTGGGCAGCTTTGGCAGAAGATAGCAAGATTCAGTTGTGCTTGACGTTCTTCAGCCAAACCAGGCAATGACTGCGTGAATCATCTGACATACATAAATTTGTCTCAGTTGGACTTATAGGGGGAAAACTGAGAACAGGAATGATGACCAGTACATGAGGGGGATTATAGCTCCAGCTTGCATTTAATTTATGTAGCGACTTTGCCACAATAAAGCATTCCAATGCATTTTGCAGCAATGTCATGAGACAAAATTTTGACATTGAGCCAAACATGAGACATTGAAGCAAAAAATAGAACAGATGACTAAGGAAAAACAAAGAGATTGAAGGAGGTGATTTTAAAGCATAGGGTCCAGGCAGCTGACGGCAGAGATGGACTACAGTGAATGGTGGATAGGCAATGTTTAGTATACATGTCACTGTACTTTACCTCATTATTGTCTGTTTTCCACTGAATTTGAGAAGCATTGATTGTCAAATGATCTTTGTAACTGCCAATCACTGGTAGCTGGAGCTGTCCTGAGTGCTGGGTCCAGGTAATGATGTCATAACCTCTCTGTGTATTTCCTTCAGTGTTGAAGGAAACGGCAGTGCCATGGATACTGACGTTAACTCGCATTAACTTTTCCAACAGCTGTCAAAAGAAAGTCAGTCACGAAGTGTTACTGTCAAGAATTGTTGCCCTACTAATCAAATCAAGCTTGAAAGCAGGAACACTGCACACTACACTTAGCAGTGTTCCCACTTAGCATGTCATCTTTGGGCAACTAGACTGCTTCTGCTACCCAGACATAATGTGGTAGGAGATGCACTTCCAGCCAGCAATCTGCATGCATTTCCTGCCTGCTATATTGGGAGCTCAGGAGGTTCATTCGCTCAGCTAGGCTCTTTGTACATTACACGGCTATAAAATTCCGCATTTAGCACAAGTGCCTCAGGTTATTAAGTAGTTTAGGAGCAGCAGGAAGAGATGATAAGTATTTTGGGCCTAAATCCTGCCTCGTGAATGTGACAGTTTTAAATTGAGCTTAGTTAGAAAGGGGCATCCAGCTAGGCTTTCACTCTTTGATCTTTAACATTAATCTTTTAACACCACCCTCACACTCCCCTTTTCTTGCCGATATATTAAATTCAAGCTGCAATCCATTAATTCTGGAAAATAAATGCATTTTGTATTATATTTAAGACAGATTCAAAACATGATTTTGGGCATCTCATTGGGCAGTTAA